>NW_027529584.1:166796-167619 GCF_008692635.1 Crocuta crocuta | reverse complement strand
GCTCCGGTCAGGTGGCCCCCTTCCTCTTACCGTCCCAGGGAGGCCCTGGGCTCAGCCCACGGGCCAGGACCCCCACCCTGTCTCCAGGTGGTTTAACTTAGCCACACCTGCAAAGCCCCTTTGCTCCAGGAGGTGCTGGGGACCGGGACGGGTATCTGGGGGCCCCCTTCAGCCGGCCTTGCTCCGGGGTGGGGGCCTGCCCCCAGCTTCCCTGACTCTGCCCACGCGGGTGTGCCCTCACCCCGGGCACCCTGCCGTGGAGGTGGCTTCACTACCCTTTCTTACCTGTTTTCACACATCCGTTTAAAACGTCAGGCCCCGTTCCCCACGCTCAGTGACGGCGGGTGAGCCCCGCAGAAGGTGCCTGCCCCCGGGGATGACTGTCCCGCTACCACTTACCCAGGTCCCCGGGGTGCGGGGCCCGCCCTTCGGCCGCNCCGCGACGCCCGGCATTTGCTGGCGAGCCCCTCCCGCCACAGGGGGGCGCTCGCGCTCCACGCTTGCGGCCGCACTTCGCGGGGGAGACTCCGCACGAACCGGCCGCGGTTACCGGCCATCGCCCCTCCCTCTGGAAGCGGGCGCGGGTACCAGGGACCGCGACGCGGCTGGGAAGTTNCCCCGCTGGCTCCCCGCTGGCTGGAGGGGGGGGGTCCAGGGGAGGCAGGGCCCCGTCACCCACTCCCCCTGCAGGGAGTCCCAAGATTCTAGAGGTTATGGGCTCCTGAAGCCTGGAGGGAGGGCAGGCGGCGGAGGCCAAGGCTGGGCTTTCCCTGGTCTCCTGCCGCTGAGCCACGCGGGACCCCCGGGGAGCGGGCCGGCTGCA
>NW_027529584.1:146581-166782 GCF_008692635.1 Crocuta crocuta | reverse complement strand
TTGGTGGTCGCAGTTGCTGGGCCCGCGGCGTGTGGGCAGAGCGCTGGGCGACGTGAGGACAGCAAGGGGCCGTGCGGGCCGAGGCTCCCCTCCGTGCAGGAAATGCCGCCTTTCTGTGGACAAACCGGTCTCTGCAAAGGGCGGGCGCACGTCCCACGCCTGACCTTGGGCCCGGGAAACCGCGATGCGCCCGGACTGCCCACCAGGGGGCGCCCTGCACCGCGGCAGGCGCCGCGTAGGACCCGCGTCCCCTCCGCCCGGCTCCCAGCCTGCTGGTCTCCCGGGGAAGGAGGTACTGAGCTCCCTCCCGGATCTGTGTCGGGCAGCATGGCGCAGGCCTGGCGCCTCGCCGAGCGACAGAGGGTGTTATTCCATCAGGATGTGGCCCAGGCTCGGCAGGCGGGCATATCTGCCAGACCTCGGGGCTGAGCTCGGGGCGTAAGCCTTGCACTCGAGGGGAGCTAGGTGGTCCTGGAGACCGGGGGCCGCGTGCATGTGCTGGGTGGCCTTGGCTCTGTGCCCCCCCCATCCTGTCTACACTTGGAGAAAATAGCTGGTGACAAACAGGCCTCCCAGGGGCAGCAGGAGGCAGCCGTCGGGTTGACCTCCCGCCATCAAGTGCAGGGTGTGAGGGGCGCTGTGGGGACAGCCGCTGGCAGGGCCGTTCTGCTTGCATTTTCTTGGGCTCACATAGGGGAAATAACAGGAGCCCAGGAGCCCTGTGATCTCAGAGCGCCGACGGTGAGCCCGGAAGGCGGCCGCGTGTTCAGTGTGGGCACTGCCACACTGACTCCCTGATGCTCAGCATCTTAAACAAGTGCTCTCATGTCTCCGCACACTGAACGTGGGGCCACACGTCCCCTGTGGTCCTGGACTGAGCTCCCAGGAGTGGACAAGCCGCCGCTGAGAGCCCAGTCCCATCGGGCGATGTGCTGCTCAGGACGCATCCGGAACAGCTTCTTGCTGGGCTCTGGCTCGTTCCAGCCTGGCTCTCCAGGTGGCAGGGCTGTGCCATCGGCCACCACCGTCCTTTCTCCCTGGGACCGCGCGTGACGTCCCGGCCCTGGCAGGCAGGGAGGCGTGGCCGATGGACCCGGGGGATGGCTGGTGTCCTGACTTGCAAACCTCCCACACACCAGCCGTCCCCTGGTCTCCCGCTGGCTCCGTGTGCGGCGGTGGGGCGGGGGCCGCGGGACCCTGACTGCCACCCAAGGGAGCTGCCCATGACGTGTCTGTGAACAAGGAAGAAACCTGTGTCCTGCATGAGCGTCCCACGTGTTTAGATTTCCTTGTTTTGCCAGTGGCCATGGTCTTACCTACTACAGACTTGGGTTTCTTTTGCATCTGGGGGGAGAGCGCTATGAGAATCATATGCTGTCCCCCTCCCCCCCAGCCTCGTGGCCTCCGGCATTGGGACCACAACAGGCCTGACTCGATGCAAGTAGACCGTGTCCTTCAGGGTTCCTGAGCGTCTCACCCCCTGAGATGCCGTCGTCAGCACGTAGACGCGTGCGCTGCTCGGAATCTCCCAAGGAAGCCTTTTCCTGGCCATTCTTCTCGAAGAATTAGGTTCTGTCTCTATGCTCCGAAGGGAGGTGCCTTCAGAGTTCAGCCCCGCCTCCACGGCCCATCTCTGCCAGCGCGTATTTTATGGCCAAATGATGACCAGGCCTGGCTGTTTGGACCGTCGTAAATTCACAAGACAAGTTCATGGGGACCTTGCCAAGGGCGTGCCCGTTGGCTGTTGCATCCCATGTGGTTGTGGGGAGGAGGGGGTGGCCAGCTTGGCCGAGAACAAAGAATGTGTAAACATTTCCCCCCCACTGATATCAAGTATATTAGTCAGGTCCTTGGTTGCGAGCCGTGGCCTGACTGACGCTGGCTCTATCGTGCAAACAGGAACATTTGGAAAGGATGTCGAGAGCTCACAGAGATCTCTGTTGGGGGCTCAGGCTTGGAAAAGAGAATCAACCAAGGCGCCAAGGTGGCTCAGGGACAGCTGGGCCTGAGGAGTCCCGGGGAGGCCGGGGTGTGAGAGCAGACTGCCCATCCGTCATCTGCGATGTGAGGGTCCGGGAGGGGCCCAGCCTCTGGGGCTGGACGTGCACGGGGAGGGGTCTTGGGAATACGGTCCTTCTGCTCCGAGGCGACAGGGGAAGACGCTACTCTAGGGTGAGCGGCTGCTATGCCTCAGGCACTTTGTAAGCGCAACCTCTCAGTCCGGAGCACGGCCCTTTGGAATAAACACGCTTCTCTCCATTTTGCAGGGAGAGGAAACAGGGTTCACAGGCTGCAGGGGGTTAATCGGCCGGCAGGAGGCATGGCTGGGGTTCACACCTGGGTCTTGTCGCTTCCAAAGCCTGTGTCCCGTTCCGTCCACTGTCCCATGTGGGGGTTGCTGGGCGTCAGCCGTGACTTGAAATAGGCTCTACTTCTCACCGGGAGGATTTGGAATGAGTGCAATTCGGATCAAGATAACACGCAGCCAGTAAAAGTACGCTGCAGGGGTCAGAGGTTAGATTTCCCCATGGGGAGGCAATTTTGGGAAATCAGGAAGGATCGGAGGGCCGGGGAGGGCGGGGCAGGGAAAGGGGGTAACCTGGCCCCAAAGTGGGCTGCTATCATCATCAAATATTTCCCTAATTGCAAAAAAATGAGGGGGCTGAGGGATGCCAGGAAAATAAAGCCCAAGTGTACTAGGCGTTGGCTTTTTTGGCAAAGCAAATTTCTCTGTAATCATTTTTAAAAAGATATAAAAGGCATTGCCTCACACAATGATCTCTGAAGCCTGGCTTTCATCTGCTTCTTTAGAAACATTGCCTTCCAAAGGGAGCCGTGAGCTGAAGGTGGTGAATGTGTCTGTTAATTGCTTTCTATTATAAATCTAAGCAACATTTAACTGTACGAGGGAATGCAGACTTATCAGGAAAGCTAAAAGTAGCCGTCCCCTTTGGCGGAGTTACAAGTGCTGTTCTCCTCATCAACCATGAATGTCTTCACGTGTTTCTTATTTATTTATTTATTTCTGAGAGAGAGAGACACAGGGTGAGCAGGGGAGGGTCAAAGAAAGAGGGAGAGACTGAACCTGAAGCCGGCTCCAGGCTCTGAGCTGTCAGCACAGAGCCCGACGCAGAGCTCGAACCCACGAACCGTGAGATCATGATCTGAGCCGAAGTCGGACGCTTAACGGACTGAGCCACTGAGACGCCCTGGTCTTCACGTGTTTGTAGAACACCCTTTTGCATCACTTGGGAAGATCATGGGAGCGGGTGCATGGGGGCGCACAAAGGACCCTGTGTGGGTTCACGCACCATGTAAGAGGTGCCAGAGCAGATCGGTGGACCCACTCGGCAAGGTGATATCCAGCAGGCTCGGGTCTGGGAGGAACGGAGGGCGGGGCGAGGTGGCCGGGCCGTTCGCCGCCTTAGGCGTGGACGCACCTGCGGGGATCTCTGACCTGCTGGTTTTACTTTGTTTGTAAATCCCGGTGGTAAACTGGCCAACACCACTCTGCACAGACACTGCTGGCATCACTTGTCTTTTCAGAAGAACCCAGAGTGGCTGGCAGTGTTGAACCACACACAGGTTTTAGGAAAAATTTAGGATTTCCAGTGTCTCCAAAAAACCCCACAAAAATCAGGAGATCTTGCAAACTGGAGCCCTCACTTCCGCCTTGTGGAGAGGGCTGCCCCCCGAGCCAGGCCTGTGGCTTCCAGGGCAGACCCTCCGGCTGTGCAGACGATCCCCCCCCCCATCACTGTAGCAGACATGGCCTGTCTCACCGGCGGCCTTCAGCTCACCTTCCCGGCAACCTGTGTGAGCTCAGACCCTTCCAGATCCTTGCCAACGTTTGGGGGTAGTCAGGCTTTGTAATTTTAGCCATCCTGGGGTGTGCGCAGTGTGAACTCGCTGTGGTTTTAATTTGTGTTTCCTAATGACTAATGCTGTTGCTCAATTGTTCGTGTGATTAGTGGCCCTTTGTGCCTCCCCTTTAGGGAAGCGTCACTGTCCCAGAAGTGGCTTCTCCCCTGACCGGTGGAGCTCCTTCCTGCCCTCCGAGAGCCAGCTCCTCACGCTGCGCCCCGGACACCAGCCCCGGCCGGGCAGCCCCCGATGCGTAGACGGCTGACTCCCGGCTCCTTGCGATCCCAGCCGAAGCCAGAGGGCGGGGGATCCTGGTTGGTGCTGTCACAACAGCCCAGCCTCCTCTTACACAGAGTGCGAGGAGAACACCCTGGAGCCTTAGTCCGATTCCCCATGGGGGGCTCAAGCCTTTGTTTCTGGCCTGGAGGCGGAGAGTAGGTTAGGGTCTCGTGGTCCAGCTAACAGGTGCGTGGTGGGCGGGCAGTGGGAACAAGACACACAAACACTGGAAATACTATCCTTTCCTAGTGTTGGGCTCACGTCCCAGAGGAAATCCTCCGCAGAAGTCTGATCTGTGCAGCAGAGAAGAATCCCCATTGCCCAGCCCTCTGCGCCGATGTGCCCCCCAGATAACCCAGAGCAGGTACCGCGAGGTCTGCGCCGCGTGCCGTCTGCCCGCGGTGGCGGCGGGCACGGTTGTCATGGGGCAAGGCTGCGGGTCCTCCGGGCCGCGAGTCCTGCCTCCGCTCAGCTACGCCCCCTCCCGCCCTCGGCGAGGGGTGCACCCCGCCCTGAGACTCCTTCCCCGCCGACGGCCACTTCCCGCAAGGGCCAGCTGGCCACTCCGAAGCCGGGGCTCGTGGTTTTCCAAACACAGACCCGCTTCTGACTAAAGAAGGCCGAGCGGAACGGGGCGGCTGACGTTTCCCCAAACAAGCGGTTATTCATCTGAAGAAACTCACGCTAAATATAGAAGCGAGGGGGGGTCAGGAGCTCTAAGAACATCTGGCATTCTTTCATCTGCAATTTTGAAGGCTCTGCCTGGGTAGAGAATAGTCTTTGCTTTCTGCCCGTAAGCAGAAGCAAGGGCCATGCCTGCTGTACGTGGTTTGGGAGGAGGGGCAGCTTCTCTGCCGTCGATCTCAAATTCTGGAACGTCAGAAGGGTGGATTGCGTGCATTTGAAAAAACACGAGCGAAGAACTGGACATACAGTAAGAGAGCAGCGGCCCGTTTACATGGAATGTTCTCCTGTGTGCTCGGCGCTTGTATAAAACAGGATTTTAAGGACTCACGTCACGTGCTGGCTCCGTGCTTCTCGGAAGGAGGTGAAACGTACACACAAGGGCCTCCGCCTCTGCCCTTCGTCCATTCCCAGAGGTGTATTCTCTTCCCTTCCAGAACACTCCTGCGACTCTACAAGTGCTTATGTAGAGAGAGCATGTCTGTCTGCGTGTTTTACACCCACTGGTATCACGTTGTACCGATGGTTTGGTGACTTGTTTTTTTTTTTTCGTGCAGTTTTTCTTGGAGTACCTGCATCTCGGTACCAGTAGGCCATGCCCCTTCTCTTAGCTGCTACGCTGTCCTGCGAAAATATGAATGCTTGTTTAGCCAGTTCTGAAGCATTTGGGGGAATTCGGAAGCCTCTACAATGTATGCAATTGGACAACTGGCTTCCATTACCAGGGGATAAATAATCTTGGATTTCCTTATGTTTCCTAAAATCCTTATCATTTTGAGGATCCCCCCCCCCCCAAGTATCTGCAGCAAGTCAGGGTTCCTTTCTGGTAGCATTCTCCTCCCATGTATTCATTCATCTCAATTAATTAGGCACTCAAGGCAGTTCTTTGATAACTGAGATTTAAGTACTCACGAGGTCTCTATGATGTTTATCAGAAACCAGTCTGGAGACATGATCGCGATGAGTCAGAGGGGGAGCCCACGCCTGCAGCTGCTAACAGCTCCCCACATCTTTCCAGCGTGCGGCGAGGGGCCCGCTGCGGGACGGGACCTCATGCCAACTCGCCTGAGCTCCCGGATACATCCGTGCCTGCAGCCAGAGGCACCGCCGGCCTTCTCCCGCACTGCACCAGTAATATATTCCCCTTTCGCAGATGGGTCAGATGGGTTGGCAACGGTCCGGCCCTCCCAGACAGAGCTCCGATATCCGATTTCGTCACTACCTTGGTATTTTTTTTTTTTTCTCCTGGTTTCGGCATCCTCCGCAAAGTTGTTTTTCTCCTCGATACAGTGTTCGTCTTCACAGTGTATTTCAACCTTGCAGAAGACCAAAGTGTCAACAGTGTACACAGCTTGAGTCATCAGTTGTTTGACTCTATAATGGTTACTATGTGTACTTGGGTATTAGTTCATGTTTGGCTTAGGTAACGCTGCAAAAATAGCAAGAATTCTTTTCTGTGTAAGGATGGTATAACCTATCTGGCTACACATTTTATGGTGATCTTAACTCAAGCCTTGGGAAAGTAACACATGGAGAGGTTTTGCTGGCTCCTCGTTACATTTATGTTTTCTTGTATTCGTCAGTCTTGAGTCCCTGCCAAGAGTTTACATCTAATTGCCTCCACATCATATTTCCCCCCTCAAACAGAAGAAACAGTGTGCCCTGTAAATTGTTATAAACACTTGCCCTGCACGGCGATTTTGTTTTCTTGTTCCACGTGGACTCGCAAATTTAAAATTCTTCCTAAGGCGCCTCAGACTTAATTTCAGGCAGAGCAAAGTGTGAGGGGTACTATTTCTCTCTTAATGAGAGTCTGCTGGGCACCTCGGCCCGCTATTCCCATGCTTTAGTATTGTGGCGAACCAGAAGAGACTGATGGTAAAGGTGAAAGCAGGGATAGAAAATGAAGGGATTTTTATGTTAAAGAAAGAAGCATTCTCTTGCAAGGAAGATGCCATGAGACTGGGAAGGCTTCCAAAGTCTCAACCGTCACACACAAAATCCCCGTGAAAACTTAAAAATACCCCCTTCTGTGGTGCATGTGAGAGCCTGCGTGTGAGATGTGTGTGTGAGAAAGGAGAGACAGAAAAGCAGTCACTAGTTGTGTGCCAGGCTGTGCACTAGTAGAATGTTTGTGCACTAGTAGCACAAGTAGCAAGGTAAGGCAGGCTTTAAAAATGTACATTTCGGGGCGCCTGGGTGGCTTAGTCGGTTAAGCGTCCGACTTTCGCTTGGGTCATGATCTCGCGGTTCGTGGGTTCGAGCCCCGCGTCGGGCTCTGTGCTGACTGCCAGCTCAGAGCCTGGAGCCTGTTTCAGTCTGTGACTCCCTCTCTCTCTGACCCTCCCCTGCTCACGCTGTCTGTCTCTCTCTCTCTCCTAGAAATAAATAAAAACATTAAAACAAAAATTAAGATTTAAAAATGTACATTTCTTTTTGCAAACTATTTTTCTTTTGTAATATTAGGACACAGAGTGGCTATCCAGTGCAGTGGTTGGGAATGTGGGTGCTGGAGTATGATTTCCTCGTGTAAATCTTTCCTCCCCTACTCATAAATCGTGTGACTTTAGGAACTTACGTCACCTCACGGGGCTTCATTTTCCTGCAAGGCAGTGATTAAAAGTCACGTGTACTGGGGCACCTGGGTGGCTCAGCTGGTTGAGCTTCTAACTCTTGATTTCAGCTCAGTGATCTCATGATCATGAAATTGAGCCCCACGTTAGGTTCTGCACTGAGTGTGCAGCCTGCTTGAGATTCTCTCTCCCTCTTTCTCTGCCCCTCCCCTTCTTGCAGTGGTGCTCTCTCTCTCTTTCAAAAAAAAACAAAAACCCATGTACTCAACAGGGTAGTTGTAGGGGTTTAATGAATTATTGTACGTAGGCACTTTGAACAAGGTCTGCATGTGGTTGTTGTGTTGTGTTTGCTATGAGGATGATGATAAAGATGATAGTGATGAAGACGATGATGAAGACGATGATGAAGGTGATGTTTGTGATGATGAAGATGTCTATGATGATGACGATGATGATGTTGGTGGTGATGATGATGGTGATGGTGGTGGTGGTGATGGTGACGGTGATGGTGGTGATGGTGGTGANGATGATGAAGATGTCTATGACGATGATGATGTTGGTGGTGATGATGATGGTGATGGTGGTGGTGGTGATGGTGACGGTGGTGATGGTGATAGTGGTGATGTCTATGATGATGAAGATGATGGTGATAAACACTGATGTGAAGAAAGGGTGACAATCTTAACTCCTTCAACCAGGACTCTGTGCTACCTGGCACAGCCTGATTGAGGAGCTCCTCATTACAAGTGCATACACAAAATGTCTAAGAACAAACGAAGAATATGTTTGCACTAAAAATGTTAAAAAAGTCATGGTTTCAGACACACATTCTCATCTTCCAGAATAGGGAAACCCCGTTGCTCTGCTGCCTCTTCCATGGTGCCCAGAGGTCTTGGATTCTGCGTTCCTTCATCTATTCAGCTCAGCAGCTACACAGATTCAAGGTTATTTTCCTACTGAAAGGAAAGCAAGGCTGGTTGTAGACATAGTATTACTCTTGGATGGGGCTACAGGCCAGGGTTTCCCTCCTGCCTGTGTCACGGCTGGTCCTCTGGGTCTGAGCAACACGCTGGACAGTCTGCTCTGCTGGGTTATAGTCAGGAGTGTGCTCCTTCCGCACACAACATCCTTCTGAGTGCTTTGCGTGCTAAAGAAGTATTCTAGTCTGATGTTGTGGATTATTTTGGAAAGATTTTCCTGAAACTGTGAGCGTATACATTGGGAAAGTTTTGCCATAGGACATACTCTAGTTCTCAAGTGGACTTTGGCCACCCCCCGCCCCCAGGATATGGTTTGCAACCTAAACCAAATGATTTCAGAAGAATGTACTTTTCAGTAGGTTTAATATCATTAGTAAGTTTAATAGCATTTAGTTTCAATAGGTATTATCTCCCATGTTTATAATTATCAGTTGACATACTCTTTGTCTGATAATCTCCGAGTACGTGTATGAGGAAATAACAACAGGATGGTTCCTGCTATTATAGCAATAATTTGATAAAAGGCACAGAAAAGGAACAGGGCACATAAATGATACCCATGCAACCAGCATTTAACATTAATAATAGTAATTAACTAGTTTAAAGTAACCTGTAAGAGACTATGTTCAGGATTCAGGAAATCTAATGGGGGAATGGCAGAGAGAGAGAGAGAGAGAAAGAGAGATTCCAAGTAGCCTGTCAGTGCAGAGCCCGATGTGGGACTCAGACTCACAAACTGTGAGATCATGACCTGAGCCGAAATCAAGAGCCAGACACTTAACCAATTGAGCCCCAGGAAATAAGATTTTTAATCATTGCATAAGTGGTGTGTTTTCATTTAGTGGCATGAACAACTTGCAGTTGTTAAGTGTGAGACAAATAGATGAGTTCGGGACATAAAAACTCAATTTCCAAAAATTCCTCACATTCTGGGTTAGGCGATTTCTTAAGTGTGGTTTATAGGCAGACATCCAAAACTTAGGGATCAGGAAATAAAGTAATTTGGACTAAAACACATTAACTATTTATGTATCTTTGTTCTGTGACCCAAATGATCATCTCTGTGGCAAATGTGGACATTTCAGGTAATTACCATTAGCCATCGCTGGATGTGGCTGTCCCCACCCCCGCCAGGGCGCTGAGCCCTGTTTCTGCCCTTTACACTCTCTCCCCATTTCTGTACCCACGTTTACACGTGCTCATGGGAGGCTCTGCTCGTCTATACCACCCCCCTCCCACACACACCAAACAAAATCAGCAAAATCACTCCCATTAAATAGTCCGCGGTACTGTCGCTTTATTTTAGAAACTGCAATATGAGATAGGCCATCTTCTCTGGAATTCTCGGTGGGCCAGAGGCTCTGCGGGAGCTGAGGCCAGGCTGGAATGAGACCCAACAGCTGGGAGTTCCTTCAACTCCTCTTTCCCAGGAGTTTCTGAAGCGTTTTAGGAGCAGGAACACTCAGGGGTATCTTAGCTGTACGACCAGCTACGCTCCAAGTAAAATAATCTTTTCTTAAAAAATTTTTTTTTAAATTTATTGTTTCTAGGAGAGAGAGAGAGAGACAGCGTGAGCAGGGGAGGGCCAGAGAGAGAGGGAGACACAGACTCTGAAACAGGCTCCAGGCTCTGAGCTGGCAGTCAGCACAGAGCCCGACGCGGGGCTCGAACCCACGAACCGCGAGATCATGACCTAAGCGAAAGTCGGACGCTTAACCGACTAAGCCACCCAGGAGCCCCCCCCCCTTTTTTTTTAATGTAACTATAGATTATCTTCTCTGAGGTCAAGTGAGAGGTAAAAAATCCGGCCCGGTGAGACCTCCGTCAGCTGGAAGGGGACAGTGCTAATGTGCTCACCCCTCCCCCTGGGTCCTATCCGCTCGCCAGGACAACGTCTAATTGATTGAATTCCAAGTGACTTATTACAGAGCAGACGCTGGCTGGGATGTGAGCGCTCTGAGGTCGGTCTGGGCTCTCAGGTCTCAGAAGAAAAGGTAATGGGAAAGAACCTTTTATTCGGGAAAGATCGGGGATAGCTGCGCAGGGCAGAGAAACTGCCTCCTTGTTTTTTTCTTTTTAAGTGACTCTTAAGGAGTTGACTGTCTTCTCAGCCGCCTCTTCTCTGTTCTGTCCCAGAGCGGTTGGCAAGGGAGGCGCATTCCACGGACTCTTAGCAAAACAGCGTATCAAAAACAAATAACTATGGGTGAGCCCCACAGCAGGACGCGGGGGTGTCCGCGGGGCAGCGTTCACAGCCCGGCGGCTGGCACCCAGGCGGGGACCCAGCGGGGCCGCTCGGCTCACGGAGAGACAGACGCACTAGAGCGAGCGAGCTGAGAAGTGGGTATTTCCATCCCCTTCCAATTACAAACCAGAAACTCTACAAGGACATTTTTAGTTCCGTAGGCGGTTTCTGAAGTGGTTCTTGTGGGCGACGCGTGAGTCCTCTGGAGCTTCGCCAGCGCGCAGTCGGACATCTGTGATCCGATCTTGAGACAAGAGGTGAGAGGCCTCCAGGAGACCCTCTGGGGTTCCCGTGTCCCCTCCTCTGCCTCAGAGCCCAGCTGCTGGGGGTCCCGCGGGCAAACCTGTTCCCAGAAGACCTTCCCCTTTTCCCACTTTCTCATGATACCCCCAGAGTCTCCCCAGTGACCAGGCCGCTCCTGAAGGGCCCCCAACACGGCGACGGGGTGACGATGGGCTCCCATCTGCCCTCGGAGTCACCCGCTCAGACCCTCTGGGCCNTCCCCTTTTCCCACTTTCTCATGATACCCCCAGAGTCTCCCCAGTGACCAGGCCGCTCCTGAAGGGCCCCCAACACGGCGACGGGGTGACGATGGGCTCCCATCTGCCCTCGGACCCTGACAGTCACCCGCTCAGACCCTCTGGGCTCTGGCAGAACAGGGGGCTGTTATCCGTGGAATTCTGGGCTTCTCGTGGGTTCAGCACCTCCTTCCCTTGATGCCAGTGCTTGTTCCTTTCCAGGTTCATTCTTCTGAAGTCACGTGACCACCTGCCTGGTTGCTCACACCGCACACCGAGGGGTCACCATTGGCTTCCCCGAGTCCCTCCTGGCCTCATCCGGGTCGCTGTTATGTCCACATCTCTCTGTTTCCAAAAGCACACTCTAAATTATCCCAGTTCTCTGCATCCCATCCCCCCCAACCCCTGGGCCTGAGCCGCCATTACCTCTTGGTTGGATGTCTCCAGAAGATTCTAAAAGACATTTTCTGCTTCCAGGGACGCCCTGCCTTCCAACAGTCTACCATCCACATGGCAGCCGGAGCGATCTTGTGAAAATGCAAACTAACTCGAGTGCCCGCCTCTCTAAACCTTCCGGTGGCTCCCCATCCACGCGGATCCAGTCCCGCGGCTCAGGGCCTCCCGAGCCTGCGTCCAGCCTCCTCTTGACCCTCCCTCCTTGCTTACCGTGTTCTGCTCCTTCCTCACAGCCTCGAGCGCCCGGATCCGCCAGGTCATTCGGGGCGGCAGCAGCTGTTCTGCAAGAATGTTCTTCCCGGACCCTCAGCTACAGCGACACGTCGGCCCCCCGCCCCTCCCGTCAGGAACAACAAATGGCATCTTATTTTATTTAAAGCACTTACTGCGTGTGATGTTCGACGTCCGCCCTTTCTGTGTTTGTGTGCTCCTCACCCCCCTCCCTGGAAGAGAACTTCCTGGAAGGCAGACACCTGTGCACGGCTCCACCCCAGTGCTCGGAAGAGTATCTGGTGTGCAGTCGACGCCCCATGAGTATTTATAATAAATGAATTCTCTGAGCCACGGTGGCGGCCGGGCTGCAGAGGTGGGGTGTGCCGTGCCTGGTCCGCTGCGCCGAAGCGCTGCCAGGCTGGAGCTGAAGCTTCTGTGAGGTTATGCACGTATCTAAAAACAATTCCAGGGGCGCCCAGGTGGCTCAGTCGGTCAAGCGTCGGACTCGATTTCAGCTCAGGTCACGATGGGTTCAGGAATCCCTGCTCGGGGCTCTCTCTCTCCCTCTCTCTGTCCCTCCTCCCCTCGCGCTGTCTCTGTCTCTCACAAAATCAGTAAATAAACTTAAAAAAATAGAAATAGAAAAATTCCACCGGGCAGATGGAGGAGGTGGTTGTAAGAAAACAGGCAGATGGCTGGGCCCCTGGGTGGCTCAGTGGGGTAAGTGTCTGACTTCGGCTCAGGTCATATTATGGTTTGTGGGTTCGAGCCCCACGTCGGGCTCTGTGCTGACAGCTCAGAGCCTGGAGCTGCTTCGGACTCTGTGTCTCCCTCTCTCTCTGCCCCTCCCTACGCATACGCTCTCTCTGCTCCTCCCCAGCTCATACCCTGTCTCTCTCTCTCTCTCTCTCAAAAATGAATAGATGTTAAAAAAATTTTTTTTAAAGAGAAAAAAGGCAGACGTTGAATCGTATCTCATGGTTTCTCAGCGTCACAATCGCATGAACTAGTTATCTCTGGAGCCCTGATCAATACACCTCCCCTCGCTCCCCGCACCCCAGAGCTATGTATTAAGCCTGAATTTGATTCCATAGGAAGTTGACATGAAGTGGCCTTTGAGCTCTGAGGACTCATGGTCGAATAAGAAAATTAAAATAAGGACATGAACACTCAAAATTCAAGGCAGAACTTACGGAAGCCGCTATGTCCTGGGTGCCCAGAGGGGAGGCAGACCGTGAGGGGTGAGGCCGAGGGCGTTCATTCAGGACCCAGGCTGTCCGCGTTTGCTCACCTGCTACCCTTTTTATGACTTGTGGGATCTTTGGCAAGTCATTTAGTGGTCGGTGACTCTGTTTCCTCACGTGTAAAATGTAGGAACTGTCAGTACCTACACCATAGGATTATCAGAAACACTAGACCACACAACACGTATATGACCCCTAAAACAGCACCTTATATCAGTGTTCAGTACGCAGGACTGAGGATGGAGACATTAGGTCGCGTACGGATTTAGGGTGAAGCGGGGCAGGGGACCGGGCGCGTCGCGTGCGTGGAGGGAACAGGAGGCAAGCGGGGGAAGGCCGGCCGCAGCTGGGATGCTGAGCTGGGAAAACGGGGAGGGGATGGCGGGGATGTGGGGGCTACGTGGGGCCACGTGGGGAGGGACACTTAGTAAGCATTCTCGCGGTGGGTAATTCTCACTGAAGACTCCGCAGCGGAGAAATTGCCGAGATGCCTGTATTTCTGCAAGAACGTACCTGCTTAGAAATTTTTGGCAACTTGGCGAGATTCACTTCTCTCCTTTTGCTTGATTTGGGTCTACGTTTTGCTTTTTCTTCTCTGGGTCCTTAATCAAGCCTGGAAGATTGATCTGGGAGTGTGTCTTCCTTTACTGTAAGCAGTCAGTGCCATGAGTCCCCCCCGCCCACCCGAGGGCGGACCCCACCCATTCTGATAGATCGTATTTTCATTTTCACCCAGTGGAAAATATTTTCTAGTTTCCCTTGAGCATTACTCTTCTACCTGTGGGTTCGTTGGGAGAACGTCGTTTAATTTCTGAGTAGCCGGAAATTTACCTGTTACTCTTCTGTGACTGATTTCTGGTTCAATTTCACTACATCCAGAGGCTTACCTGCTCTGACTTCGCTTATCTGCATTAATTAGGATTTGTTTTATGGCCTGGGATGTGGCCTTTCTCGGCGAGTGTCTCGTGTGTTCCACTGTTGTTGGGTGGAGTGCTTCATAAATGCCGATTGGATCCAGATGGCCCACCGGGCTGCCCATTTCTTCTCACCCCCCGGCCGAGTTCCTGTCTCCCGGCCTCTCCGTGGCTGGGAAAGGACGGCTCGCGTCTCCAGTCGCACTCGGGCATCTGCATATTTCTCCTTTCAGTTCTGCCGGGTTTTCTTTCCCGTGTTTTGAAGCTCTGTAGACAGGTGCACTCACATGTGCTATTCTTCGGTCTTCTGGGTGAAATGACTCCTTTATGATGGATGTATTCTTCCTCTTTGTCATTGGTAACATTCTCTGTCCTGGTGTCTGTCTTGTCTGATATTAAGAAAACCAGTCGAGCTTTTTGATTTTTTCGGATTAGTGTTTGCATGGTAGATCTTTTCCCCATTCTCTTTTCATTTACCCGAGTCATTACGTTTGAGGTGAGTTTCTTGTAGATGGCACGCCCTTAGGTCATCATGTAGAACCACTTGTAAGTGGTGGGTTATATAGCACGTCATTATTGGTAAGTTTAGGTTGAGGTCTACCGTTTTACACACATTTTCTTTCTGTTTGCTTCTTTCTTGTTTCTCTTGTTTCTTCTTTCCTGACTCCTTTTGGTTTATTGGAGTCTATTTTAGCATTTCATTTTATTTAGTTTGGTTTTGACTCTATCTCTTTGCATAATTTTTTTTAATGGTTGCTATAGGGATTGCAGAGTACATTTTTGACTTTTCACAGTTTAATTAGAATCAGTATTTTACAGCTTCAATTTGAATATAGGAATCTCATCTCCCTGTGGGTCTCTCTATGCACAATTGTCCTACACGCTCTGTTTGCAGACATTAAAGTCTCCACCAGCCAATGTTTTTGTTTTCATTTTGCTTTCAACTGTCAAACACGTTTAAATAGTTTTGGGGGGAACAATACTATGTTATCTTTACCCGCATATCTACTATTTCTGTTGCTCTCTCTCCATTTCTAGAGATCGGAGCCCAAGGAAGGTAAGTGAAGTCTGAGAAATAGGAACGAACTTCCTGGCCAGCTTGACGGTGTCCTGAATGTGGCCCTGCCCTCCTCTGGACTTTTCATAGCTTGAGTACATCGCAATTCCCCCTGTTCTTGAAGAGAGGGGGAGTTTTGAGTTGGGTTTTCTGTCACCTGTGACAGAAGGCACCCTGATTGACATAGTCTTCAAGGAGGAAGTTTGGGGAGGGTATTGTGATAGCCGTTTGGCTACAGTTTGGGTTATTTTACAAGATTGTGCTGAAATTCAGCTGGACGTCATATCCAAATATCTGTCTTTTCAAAATTTCTGGTTTAATACCATTCGCAGGGTCTTTAAGAAATTCAGCATTTGGTAGTTGGTGGTAGAAGCTCTCCCGGGAAGGAACCTCTTGAAATGCAGCGCCATGTTTGAAGTTTTCTGTGGAGCTTGACGTCGTTATTCACCAAGACGGTGAGTAAAGAATTAATTGCTGGTTTTGCCGCAGTGGTTCAGCATGATTTTCCAAAAGGTGCAAGATAATTGATTGTCTTTTTCTGTGCCGCTGGTTTCACTCCTTAATGGCGAACTATGTCATTTGCTGGATGATATGCTAATTGCTCATATGATGACAGCGATGGCAATGACAGATGACGATTAGTTAGTGCTTCACTGTCACTTACGATCCCATCTGTTAATGGAAATGGACTTGTAGGCAGGTACCCCATGACTGTTTAAGCAACTGAGTCCAGAGACAAAGCAGAAAACTCACTGGGGACTGAAGAATCATCTAAGATGAGTGCTCAAGATGAAGCCCCAATCAGCATGTCAACCGTATCGGTTAGAGATGATTTTCAAGTGCACATGACTGAAAAGTACACTCCGATGGCCCGGCCAAACAGAGGGAGAGCAGGGCAGTCCCATGATGTCACCAAGGACACAAGCTCTTTCCAACCTGTGGTTGTTCTTAGCCTGCGGGTCTTTTTAGACCAGTTTAATAATGTAGATATAATTCACACGTAGAAAAGACATGCCCTGTTTGCGAGCAGTCTGTGAATTTCGGCAAACACGTCGAGTCACGTGACCACCATGGCGACACGATGGGGAACAGGCTCAACACTCCCAGATTCCCCTTGTGCCCCTTTCTACTCGGCCTCTCTTTCCACGCCCACCACCGCTAACCACTGACCCGTTTTCTGTGTCTGTTTTGCCTTCCGAGAACGCCGTGTAAATGAACTCCTGCAGCTTGCGGACCTCTGGGTGGCTTTTCTCAACTGGGATAATAAATTTGAGTTTGATGCTGCTGTGGGTAGCAGTATGTTTCCCTCTCTAGAAAACCTGTACGCTACTTTAATTTATGGATACGCCACAGTCGGTCAATCCATCCACTACGTGAAGGACATTTGGGTTTTGCTCCTGGTGTTCGGAGATGGTGAGGAAAGCTGGTGTGAACGTGTGCGTACAGGCTTTCGCGCGAACCTGAGTTTCATGTCTCAGGGAAGCACCTGTGAGTGCGATTGCTGGGTCGTACGGTGGGAGAGATTTAGGTGTGCGTGAAACTGCAAATTTCTGTTTCAAGTGGCTGAACCATTCTTGACAGGCATGTAGCAGAGGGCCAGATGTCTTACCTCCCCACCAGCACTTGGTCTTCAGGTTCTTCCCTAATCTGATACGGGCACAGCACTATCTCCTGGTATTTAATTTGCATTTCCATCCCAGGCTACAGCTGTGGAGCGTCTTGTCACGTGCTAATTTCCATCAATGTATCTTTTTTGGTGAATTGTCTCCTCGAGATCCTTTACCCAATTTTCGTTGGGTTTTTGTCTTATTGAGGTTTGAGTGACTTTTATCAAGAGACACATTTTGCAGATATTTTCTTTCAGTCTTTTGTTCATTTTCTTACCACTGTCTCTTGAAGTGCTTAGGTTTTAATTTTGGTGAATGTCTCATTTTGTTTCTCATATGGCTTGCACTTTCTGTGTCTTTTCTTTTTAAACACTTTCTTAATGTTTATTTATTTTTGAGAGACAGAGAGACAGAGCACAAGTGGGGGAGGGCCAGAGAGAGAGGGAGACACAGAATCCGAACAGGCTCCAGGCTCTGAGCTGCCAGCACAGAGCCCGACACGGGGCTCGAACTCACAAACCATGAGATCATGACCTGAGCCGAAGTCAGATGCTTAACCAACTGAGCCACCCAAGCACCCCTATGTCCTTTCTAAGTAAGTCTTCACCTCACTTGAGGCCGCAAAGATTTCTCCCTGTGATTTTCTCTAGAAGTTTCACAGTTTTAGATTTTATGTTTGGGACTATGATTTGAGTTAAATTTTGTGCAAGGGGTGGGTTGAGGGCCTTCTTCTTGCATGTGGACATCTAGTTGCTCCAATCTACGTATTGAACAGACTTAACTTTTCATTGGTATCACACTCTGTCGATGACTGGCAGCTTTATAGAAAGTCTTGACGTCACTATGGAAATGTTCAACTTTGTACGTATTTTTCAAAATAGTTGGAAAAGTACTCTAGTTTCTTTGCCTTTCCGTGTCCATTTTAAAATTAGCTTGTTGATTTCTATCAAAGATCCTGGTGGGGTTTGAGTGGGATTATGTGCGGGAGGATTGACACTTTACAAATACTCTGTCATCCAGCCCAAGATGCAGTACATCTTTCCATTTATGCAGATGCTCTTTGCACATATTTTGTTAGATTTACACCTATTTCATGTGGGTGCTATTACAAATTACATTTTTCATATTTTCATTTCTAATCATTCATTGCTAGCCTATCAAATTCAGGAGATTTTTTATGGTGGCTGTATTTCTTGTGTGACCTTGGTAAACTCTCTTGTTCATTCAGGTAATTTATATACTATAAAGTGTATCCATTTAAACAGGGCAATTCAGTGTTTTTTAATTAACAGAGTCATGTAATTATCTCTGTAATCTAATTTTAGAACATTTCATCACCTTAAATCCAGACTTCTTTCTTTCATTTGGATTTCTGTTTAATTCTGATTAGAGGACATACTTTATATGCTTTTGATAATTCATAGTTTTGATGGATCAGAATATGGTCTGTTTTGGTGAATGTTTTATGTGCACTTAAAAAGGATGTCATTTCTCTGTTGTTGAGGGTTTTATAAAAGTCATTAAGCCAATTAGGTCGATAATGTTGGTCAGCACTTCTGTATCCTTAGTGATTTTCTGTCTACTTATTTTATTGATGACTGAGAAGAGTCTCTGAATACACCCGTGGGCTGGTCTGTTTCTCCTTTTGATGATAGCTGGTTTTCTACTGTGTATTTTGTTAATTCTTCTGTTAGATATATATGCCTTGTTGCTGAATTCATCCCATGAAAATAGCCCGTTCTGAAGTCTGCTCTGATAACATGGCTATTTCAGTTTTCCTTAGCGTTTGTAAGGGATGGTTTTCCTGTCTACTCTTCCTTTTAACCTAGCTGGGTGTCTATATTTAGAATGGGTTTCTTGGGGCGCATGGGTGGCGCAGTCCGTTGAGCGTCCGGCTCGGGTCATGATCCCAGGGTTGTGAGATGGAGCCCCATGTCGGGCTCTGTGCTGAGCGTGGAGCCTGTTTGGGATTCTCTCCTTCTCTCTGCCCTTATCCCCTGCTCATGCTCGCGCTCTGTCTCTCCCTCCCCTTCTCTCTCTCTAAAATAAAAAAATACTATTAAGATGTGTTTCTTGGGGCGCCTGGGTGGCTGAGTCGGTTAAGCGTCCGACTTTCGCTCAGGTCATGATCTCGCGGTTCGTGGGTTCAGACCCCGCGTCGGGCTCTGTGCTGACTGCCAGCTCGGAGCCTGGAGCCTGTTTCAGTCTGTGACTCCCTCTCTCTCTGACCCTCCCCTGCTCATGCTGTCTCTCTCTCTCTCTCTCTCTCCTAGAAATAAATAAAACATTAAAAAAAAAAAAAAAGATGTGTTTCTTGTGGACAGTATATACTGGGGTCTTTATCTGATCTGGAAACCTCTGTGTTATTCGGTGTGTTCAGATCATCTACAGTCAATGCGATGATTGGCATGATTGGTGTTAAATCTGCCATATTCTTGCCAACTATTGTCTATTTGTTTTATCTGTTCTTTGTCCTTTTATCCTCTTTTGTTGGCTTTGACTTAATTCAGAATTTGTTAGGATTCCATTTATGCCTTATTACTAGCTTATCACTTGTGCCTCTATAGTCTTTTCTTTCCATTGGTTGCGCTGAGATTTATTGAATGGCTTTGCGGTGGCTGTCATAACACAGATGTCTTTAAATCATCACATACCGGTCCATTCTTGTGTGGTGCACACACCTCACAGCCGTACACTCCCACCTCCTCCCTCCTAGCCTTTGTGATTTGTTTCCTACACGCAACTTTTACATATGCTATCAACCCACAGCACATTCTGTTCTGCAGATAATTTCCTCTCTGCAGCAATCAGAAATAAATAAAACTGTCTTTCTTAGTCCCATCAGTTGTAACCGTTTCTGGATACTTTGTTGCCTCATGCAGATCCCTGCGTGTCTGAGGCTGCGTTGTTCTGCCCAGAGAACTCTTTCACGTTTCTTGCATTGCTGGTCTGCTGGTAATGGCTTCTCCCAGCTTCTGTTCAGCTGAAAAGATGTTTGTTTCTCTTTCACTTTTTTCCTCTTCCGTGTTTTTATTGAGATATAACTGATGTACCATAAACTTCACTTTTTTAAATGTAAAATTCAGTGATTTTTATTATTTATTTATTTATTTTTGAGAGGGAGGGAGAGAGAGAGAGAGAGAGAGAACAGGTGGGGGAGGGGCACAGAGAGAAAGAGAGAGGGACAGACAGCATCTGAAGCAGGCACCAGGTCTGAGCTGTCAGTACAGAGAGACTGACGCAGAGATCAAACCCATGAACGGTGAGATCGTGACCTGTGACCTGAGCTGAAGTCAGGTGCTTAACCAATTGAGCCACCTAGGTGCCCAATTCAGTGATTTTTAGTGTATTTATAATATTCATAAAATTCAGTGATACTTAGTATATTCACAATATTTACTATATTCAGAGGTATATTCATAAGTGCATTCACAAGTGTATTCATCAGTATATCCATGAGTATATTCACAAGTGCAGCCATCATCACTATCTAATTTCAGGACATTTTCATCCCCTGATGAAATTCTGTGCCACAGGGAGTCACTCCCCCCCAGCCCCTGCCCCCCC
>NW_027529584.1:141802-146520 GCF_008692635.1 Crocuta crocuta | reverse complement strand
CGTGGGAGACGTTACTACATGTAGATACAGATGGAGATGTTGCAAGAGGCCCAGACACAGTGGCTGGATGCACAACTCTGGGCGGCCAGGCCTCTGGTCCCTGCGTCCCGTATGTCAGAAGCTTCCCCATGTGGCCCTTCGCTGCTGTGGTTTCTGATAAGAAGCCCATTGGAGCTCTAGTCTCTGCTCCTCTGGATGCAAAGTGTATTCTCCTTCCTGCTGCCTTCGCCATTTCACTTAAACAAGTTTTTTTTTTAACATTTTATTTATTTTTGAGACAGAGAGAGAGAGAGAGCGGATGCAAGCGGGGGAGGGGCAGAGAGAGAGGGAGACACAGAATTGGAAGCAGCTCCAGGCTCTGAGCTGTCAGCACAGAGCCCGACATGGGGCTCGAACCTATGAACCGTGAGACCATGACCTGAGCCCAGTCAGATGCTTAACCAACTGAGCCACCCAGGAGTCCCAAATTGTCACGTTCCTTGAACCCCACTAGTTAGCTTCGGGGAAGTTGCCCAGCCCCAAATTGCGTCCCCTCCGAAGAAGGGGACATGAGCGTCGGCTGGCGTGTGGCCGGGCGCAGGAGGAAAATGGAGCCCCAGCGGGTGAAGCCGGTCACCAGCTTGGAGAGGCTGGGCACAGGCTGGCATGAGAGCCGGAGCCCGGGCCGCTGTGCACGAAGGGGCGCACGCACCCCCTCTGACCCTTCTCCGCGACCCGGCTGGCACTTGGGGGAAAGACTGGAGGCGCCTCTCAGAGGGGCACACGTGCCCAGGCGCGATGCCTGCCTCCACCCTTCCCCCCAGGAACCGAAGGCCCAACGTCTCTGGGGGAAGGACAGCCTGTGAGGCGTACCCGGGCCCAGGGGAGCAGCATCTGCTGCTGGAGGACAGAGCACACGAGCCCCGGAAACGGAAGCAGGGGCCTGGAAAACAGAACTGCCCCCCCCGATACCAGGCTGGCCAGCAGCGGCACCCCGGTTCCGGGAGAGGCCAGAGCACAGGGAGAGACGGCCTGATGTCCCGGCCTGTGAGGAAGGCCTGGAGCGGGAGCACAGAGACACCCCCTCTGCCAAAGCCACGCCCAGCCTGGAGCAAAGCTGTGTCACAGGGACCCAGCCAGCCGTGCCCGACGGTGACACGGCAACAGAGCCCAAACCCAGCTCCACTCCAGACTAGATGGACTTCACACGTGCACACACATGCACACGCGCACCCACCCACATGTATGTGTGCACGCACGCAGACACACACGTGCACACACACCCATATGCACACACCTGTGCATGTATATACAAACTGTGCCGTGCACGTGCGTACACGCTGTCATACATGCACACGATTGTGCACACCCCCGCACACATGCTTACCGATATGTATGCATGTGCACTCTTGCACGTGTACATGCAAATACACAGGCGTATGCACACCTACCCACAAATACACGTGCGCACACGTGTGTGGTGTGCACCTATATGGGTGTGTGCCTGCATAGACACATGATCACACACACTAATGGCTTAGAAGGAGCTGCACACATTCCGCAGCACGAATACCATAGACCTCAGTCTCCATGTCTTACACGTGAGTCCTTGCATTTGTTCTAAATAAGGACGCACACGACAAGAAAGAAAAGACGTCCCATCAGGAGACAAAGCAACCACATACAAGACAGAGGTTTGGGCTGACGCGCCCACCACACTCAGGGCTTTGGAGGAAAAGGACGCCGCCGCTCAGGGGCGAGTGAGAAACTTTGGCAGAGGTGAAACCACAGAAGGGACGCATATTTCACACAGACACGTGTCACTGAAAACAGAATGGGTAACAGAGGAGGCGTCCTTCGAGCGCATCAGGAGACGACACGGGCAGAGAAAGGGCCGGTGAACCTTACGATATGCCCCTCGCGCTCACCCGGGCTGACGCACAAAGTGAAAATTAAAAGAATAATGAAAAAAACAGAGCACGAAGGAGCAATGTCACAATATCAAATAACCTAACACTTGTAATAATTGTAATTCCAGAGGCAGATGTGTGAAAAGGAGACCAAGAAAATGTTTGGAGAGAAAATGGCCAAGGATGTTCAGAAATAATTAAACACATTAGTTACAGACCCAAGAAGCTCAGACAATCCCAAACAAGATGAATACACTACCGCCTCCCCACCCCCCCGCCGCCAAGACACACGATCTGCAGACTTCTAAAAATCAGATATAAAAGCAAAGTCTTGGGGCGCCTGGGTGGATCAGGCCATTAAGCGCCTGCCTGCGGCTCAGGTCATGATCACACGGTTCGGGGGTTCGAGCCCCGCATCGGGCTCTGTGCTGACAGCTTGGAGCCTGGAGCTGCTTTGGATTCTGTGCTTCCCTCTCTCTCTGACCCTCCCCCACTCGCACTCTGTCTCTCCTTTTCTCTCAAAATTAAATAAACATTAAAAAAAATGTTTTAAGTGACAATTTTGTAGACTCGGGGCTGCTCTTGTTGCAGAGACTGATGCTCTTTCCAGCCTTCTCCATCTGAGAATGAAAAGCGTGTGGTTTCCGTTCCCATGACAGCCTGAGAGCCACTGCGCACCCTTACCACTTCCACGTTCCGGCCAGAACACAGGGTCAAGGTCGGCAGCCTTCAGGAAGAGCAAAGATCCAAAGGGACTGGCCTTTCAAAGTGTTTCTTCAGAAGCCCGTGCCAGACCCTCCCGCCGCATCTTGTCGTGTGTGTGGTCACATGGCCACCCTGGCTGGAGGGGAAGCCCTCCTTTTTCCTTCCAACCTCCAAATCTCCCTTTATTTACTTCTTAAAATTTTTAAAGTTTTTATTTTAATTCCAATGTAGTTAACATACAGTGTTCTGTTAGTTTCAGGTGTNCGGTCGCTTAACCGACTGAGCCACCCAGGCGCCCCTGTCTCTGTCTTTTTAATTTTTTAAAATGTTTATTCATTTTTTGAGAGAGAGCGAGAGAGTGAGCAGGAGCAGGGCAGAGAGAGAGGGAGACACAGAATCCGAAGCGGCTCCAGGCTCTGAGCTGTCAGCACAGAGCCCAACACGGGGCTTGAACTCATGAACTGGGAGATCATGACCTGAGAGATCATGACCTGAGCTGAAGTCAGACTCTCAACGGACTGAGCCACCCAGATGCCCCGCCCTGTCTCTCTCTCTTTTCCCTTTGCTCATTTGTTTTTTGTCTTAAATTCCACATAGGAGTGAAATCCTATAGTATTTGTCTTTCTCTGACTTTTTTCTCTCTTAGCATTATACTCTCTGGCTCCATCCGTGTCACGGTGAATGGCAAGAATTCATTCTTTTTATGGCTGACTAAATATTCCTTTGTGTGTGTGTGTGTGTGTGTGTATAATTTCTTCTTTATCCATTCATCAGTCCATGGACATTTAGTTGTTTCCATAATTTGGCTATTGTAAATAATGCTGCAGTAAATACAGGGATGCCTGTACCCCTTTGCATTCATATTTTTGTGTTCTTCAGGTAAATACCTAGTAGTGGCTCTGCCGGATCGCAGGTTAGCTCCATTTTTACCTTTCTGAGGAGCCCCACACCGCTCTCCACAGGGTCCGCACCAGTTTGCGTCCAGTCAACAGGGGCCGAGGGCCTCGCTCTCCGCACCCTCACCAGCACCTGTTGTTTCCTGTGTTGTTGAGTTCAGCCGTCCTGACAGGTGCGACCGATGCCTCGTGGTTTTGAGCCGCGTTTCCCGGAGGACGGGCGGGGTGAGCATCGCTCCTGGTGTGCTGCCGTCTGTGGGAAGCGATCGTTTATAAAGGGGCTTTTCCTCTACCAAACACCCTGGGGGTTCGGCCTAGAGAGAAAGGAGGAGAAAAGCGGCAGTTAGCGGTACCCGGTGCATCTTCCTGCTGGAGCCGCTCCTCACCTTTACCCCCAGAAGTTCACACGTGGACGTCCAGGCAGACGCGTGTGCCCAGGCTCGGGGCCGACACGGACTCTGGATGCCCAAGACCTGGGATGTGGGACCCACATACCTGCTGGGGGTCTCGTCCCTTGTTCTCAGCAAGCAGAGCCCGAGGCAGAGACTTCTGTGGGAATAGACTTGTGATTCCGGAGCAGATGCATCACAGGGGGCTAAGTAAGCAGGAGGGGAGGTCNGTGGGGGGAGTGAGCAGGCAGGGGAGAGGTCATGGGGGGGAGTGAGCAAGCAGGGGAGAGGTCATGGAGGAGTGAGCAGGCAGGGGAGAGGTCATGGGGAGAGTGAGCAGGCAGGGGAGAGGTCATGGAGGAGGAGTGAGCAGGCAGGGGAGAGGTCATGGGGGGGCGGGGGTAGGCAGGCAGGAGGGGAGCGCCAAACGTTGAGTTTCTTTATTTATCTTGAGGGAGAAAGAGAGACAGCACAGCCGGGGCAGAGAGAGAGGGAGAGAGAATCTCAGGCTGTCTCCAGGCTGGGGGGCTCGATCTCGCAACCCCAGGATCATGACCTGGGCCGAAATCAAGAGGACGCTCCACCAGCTGAGCCCCCAGGCGCCCCTCCTTTCCTTTTCCCGCGGGTTTCTGTGCCTGAGTGGATGCGAGTTACACCCGCAGGCTGTGCGCCCCGAACGGACACCGCACAGCGAGGCGCGATGAAAGCTCGGCAGAACCGGGGGGCAGCGCTGAGCCCTGTCCTCGGGGCTGAGGGCCCGGACGACAAGACAGAAGAACGTCCCTGCTCCTCACGGGCTTGGGCCTCGGTGGGGACAGACTGGCAGCAGTGGGGTGGAG
>NW_027529584.1:139405-141501 GCF_008692635.1 Crocuta crocuta | reverse complement strand
GGGGAGGGGCCCGGGCCAGGCCGCGGTCTGGGGCCGCCGGACGGAGGTGACGTGAGGCTCTCAGGCACGGGCAGTGATGCGCCGCTTCCCAGATCCGCACACCTCGGGACGCGCCGCACCTAACCAGAGACGTGGGAATGGAGAGATGTGGGAACCTCACGGTCTGGGGTTCAGATCGAAAGCTGGTCCGCCGGTGAGTGTAGACACCAGAGGGTAGGTGTTTTCATTGCTGCCATCATTGGGTGGCTCTGTGATCTGTGATCTGACGACACGCCTTCGATTGCAGACAGGACGTGCTGGCTCCGTCTGTCCGGCCGGGAGAGTGGGGGGTCCACCCAGGGGTCCTCGGTCAGGACCTGGGCCGAGCGGCCGGCTGCGTCACCTGCGTCCACTTCCTCCCAGGAGGTGCGCGGAGCCTGATGACCGGGAACGCAGAGGCGGTAAACCGGTTTTCCGAGGGCGCCGGCCTGGGCAGCAGGGTAAAGGTCATTGCTATGTGCGGCCCAAGCATGCAGCTCGCGGCTCTTCAGTGCGGGGGACAGACAGCCACTCCCAGACGGTATCTGGGACCCGGGGCACCGCGTGTGTTAGAAACAATCGCCTCACGTCCCGCATCATGGTTTTGGATTTTTCCTCTCCCCCGTGGAGATGGGAAGTCATCTTCGTATCCTCTTTAGGAGGTGCTGGGATTCGGGACTTTATTCCAGTTAAAGTCGGGACGGCGGGGGCAGCGCTCTTAGCTTACGTTTGCCGGGTGTTCTTGCCTCTATAATAATCGTCACAGCGGGTGTTTATCGAGTGACTTTTTTCTCCTTGCAAAATGGAGTGAGCATTTATGGAGCGCTACGTGTTTCCTTAGCGCGGCGTTAGGAGCCTTGTGTGCACCCCCTCATTTCTCATTACAACCCTGGGGGGCGGGTGGGGGCTGCCGCCTCCATTCCAGGGACGAGGACTCTGAACCCAGGGAGGTTCAGTAACCTGCCTAAGAACACACAGCCTGCAGGGCCGGGGCGGCCGGGGCGGGAAGCACTGGTCAAGTCTCAGAGCAAATTCCAGCTGGGACTGATTGTGTGCGATCGCAGATTTGGGGCAGATTGGGGGTAAACTCCTGGTGTCGAGTAGATGAGGCGCCGGCTGCGTGGGGTCTGACTGTTACCGCACGGAGAACGGGATCGTGGGGACGGCGATGTCTGCTGGAAGCCCGCGCGCCCTGCACACAGCCCCGCGCCTCTCACGCGCCCCTAAAAGGGTTAAAGAGAGGAACGTGGTCGCTCCGATCTGGGGGCACGTGGGTGTGGTCGCTTCTCGCTTTCCGTCTGTACATCGCCCCCTCCCTTCCACAAACAAGGCTCAGGGCTCGCGGCTCGCGGTCCGTTTTCTTTGTGAGTGTTTACTCTGCCTTTGGGGGCGCGGGCGGGAAACACCCCGTCTCCGCAGACACGCTGCCTGTTCGGCCGGCCGCTCTCAACAGACTGGTGTTAGGACCCAGGAAGACGCAGCAGCCGGGGTATAAATAGAGAAGCAGAGCAGAACAAAGTTTGAGGAGAGAGTCTGACATCATTCGCTCTCCACCCAGAGCCGGGACGGGGCGCAAGCCTGCGTCAGGGCGGGAGCTGGGGCGGCGGGGCGACCTTCGGAGCCGTCCTGCTGCGCCCGCGTCCAGGTGAGGGACGAGGGTCCGAGCGTCCGGCTGGCAGCCTGGCCGCAGGCAGACAGACTCGGGAGGGGAAAGCAGACGCGACGGCCCCGCGGGGCCCCGAGAGCTGCGGCCGGCTGGGGACCGTCCTGGACGGACGCGGGTCGCCGAGGACGCTCCGGTTTGGGGACGAGGAGGAGACGCCCACTCTCCAGGACGGCGGTGCCTCGCACACTAACGAGGACCAGATTTCTCGCGCTCCGGACCCCGTGGAGATGTCCCTTTCCCAGGGAGGTGACAGTTAGGGAGCACGCATTGTCACGGACGCTCAGGAATTCCGCTCGGTCGCGGTGCAGCCTCTGAGGAGATGAGGGAGCGGCGGGCGCTGTGCTGGCTGTGCCCCTGGCTGTGCCCCTGGCTGTGCCCCTGGCTGCTGCTGTCTCACTGCCACTTTCAGGTA
>NW_027529584.1:129324-139308 GCF_008692635.1 Crocuta crocuta | reverse complement strand
CTCCCCCCGCCCGCCTCGCTCTCGCCGCGGGGGGCGCCCCGCGGGGTCTCACGGCGCCGTCTTTTGTGTGCAGGTGCGGGCAGCCTCCTCCTCCAGGCCAGCGGCCCATCCAGGTAAGGGGACCCCCAGCTCCCTGCTCACCGCTGTCCGCCGGCCNGGCCGGCGGCCCTTCCCTGTGTCTCTGGGCGCCCTGATCGTCCCGGCACCAGAGCTCGCGCCGCGTCTTCACGCAGACTCAGGGGTCACCGTCCCAGCGGGGCTCACGTGCTCAGGCCACGGCGAGTCCTCGGCCCGCCAGCTGTCCCTGAGTGGCGTGGTCGCGTGGCAGGTGCGGGCGCGTGCAAGGCGGGGGCCCCTGTGGCCGCCGGTGCGAGGTCGAGGGGAACCCGTTGAGGACCCCGAGACCCTGCTCGAGCGCTGTGCGAACAAGGCCTGACCCCTGGTGAGGCCGCCTCCGACTCCCAGCTGAGGGGCCACCGGGCTCCCACCCGCCACTGTCACCAGCAGGGCGGCGCCTTTGGGCACCGCGAGCGTCCCCGTGGGGCTGCAGGGTCTCCCTCGCGGGCGATGCCGCTGGCCCGTCCCCGCCTGGGCCTCCCGTGTCTGGACGGGGTGCCGCCATTTCTCTTGACCCAAACATCCAAGTTCACCCCCTTGTTAGAGAAGGTGTAAAGGCTGTGACTGTCCACGTGCTCCCCTCCCCCACCAGGGAGCCCACAGAGAGGAAAGGGCCCTGTGGTGTCCGCCCCGAGGCTCTCCCCTCCTCCCCCCTTCCTGCTGGGGTGCGGGCAGGCCCTCGCCGCCGCCCAGGCTGGGAGAGGAAGCAGGGGGCGGTTTCCAGATTGTGTCCTGGCCACGTCTCATCCGTGCATGTATCCCTGCGTGTGCACACGTGTCCACACACACCCACACCCCTGCACACAACCATCCACATGCCTGCACACATGCACACGTGTCCACACACACCTGTCCACACATGTGCACACACACGCACACCTGTCCACACACACCCACACCCATGCACACAACCATCTGCACGCGTGCACACACATCCATCCACACACGCACACCCGTCCACACACACACCTGTCCACATGCGTGCACACACGGCCACACATGTGTACACATACCTGTCCACACGCACACCTGTGCACACAACCATCCACACGCATGCACACACGCACACCTGTGTACACACCTCTGTCCATATGCGTGTGCACAGATGCGACCTGTCCAGACATGTGCACACACCTGTCCACACGTGTGCACACACCTGTCCACATGCATGCACACACATGGCCACACGCGTGCACACACGGCTGCACACAAGGAGGGTTTGACTCAGTCTCTGCTGCACGTGGAGACAGGGCCCCTCTCGCGCCCTGACCCGACCTGGGTGCCCAACTAGCTCGGCAGAGGGATGGCGGGAGTGCAGACGTGGGGACGGTGCAGGGCAGGGGCGTGCGGAGCGGAGGTGCTCGGCCGTCTCACCGATGTCCGCGCCCACGGCTTCTCTTCTTGTCTCGCTTCCTGCGTCTCAGGGTCTCTCCGGCTCTTCCTCCCCCTTCTTTACAAGAATCACTGGGGGGCTTGCTTGCGGACAAGCCCCTGCTGCTGTGCTGTCTTCCCCTCACTCTCCTCCCTCCCTCCCTCCTCCCTCCCTCCCTTCTTCCCGTGTCTGTCTCTCTGTCTCTCCCTATGTCTCCCTGTCTCTGTCTGTATGTGCTTCCCTGTCTGTCTCTATCTCTCTGTGTCTCTGTCTCTATTTCTCCATGTTTCTGTCTCTATCTCTTTGTTTCTGTATGTCTCTCACTGTCTCTGCCTCTCTTTCTCCGGGTATCTGTTTCTGTCCCTCTGTCTCTGTGTCCATGTCTCCATCTCTGTCTTTCTCTCTCTATCTCCCCTCCCCTTCCTCTCCCTTCTCTTTTAGTCGTCTCTCTCCCCACCTCCTGCCCTCTGCTCAGCGCCCTTTCCTGCGGAGAAGCCTGACCCCCGAGCATGCAGCACCCTCGGGGCTTCTGGGCCCAGGCCTGCAGGGTCCCAGGAGGAAGCCCGGAGGGAAAGGCCCGGCCCCTGTACCTCTCAAGGGCACCCCCTCACTCACGGACACAAAACAAGCCAGAGCCTGTTCCTAGAGGGAACATTCGCGAGAATCTAAATCCCCACCCCTGCGGGAACGGCCGTGTCACCTGCACTGTTTTGTTCTAAGGAAGGTTGAGCAGGAATTTAAAAACGACCTAAGTCCCGTGCGGTCCTCCAAAGGGTCCTCTGAGGCAGCCTCTCTGCCCTCCTGCGGGCGGACAGACGGACAGGACAGCCGGGGCGGGAGGGGTGCGCAGCACTGAAGGCGGCCCCGCAGGGTCCCCACACCACACTGCTCTTCCTCTTTTCTATTTACCTTAAAAATTATTTTTGATATTTATTTATTTTTGATAGAAAGAGAGAGAGAGCATGAGCGGAGGAGGGTCAGAGAGAGAGGGAGACACAGAATCTGAAGCAGCTCCAGGCTCTGAGCTGTCAGCACAGAGCCCGACGCAGGGCTCGAACCCACAAACCGCGAGATCATGACCTGAGCCAAAGTCGGACGCTTAACCAACTGAGCCACCCAGGGGCCCCCAGACTTTTCTTTTTAGGTCTGACCAGCACTAGTTAGCCTTCCCTGCCTCGTTGGGACCTAGCACTCGAGCTCAAGCGCAGTAGGCGCTCAGTAAACGTTGGCTTGGCTCTGTNCAGACTGCCAGCCATTAGCTAGGCCTTTATCTCCACCGGGTGTTTAGTTGTTTAAATAACTGAAAGGCAACTTTAAATCATTCTGAGCCTTCGTATCATCTATGTTTATCTGTGACCTCGGACTGTCATTTTGGAGAAATTACAGCATGCTGTCACTGAACGGAACCGGAGGCGGTCCGGCCCACATCCCCATGTGCAGCTGCGAAGGTGAGGCCCGGACAGGGGAAGCCGGGTCCCCCGCGTCTGAAATTTTTCCTCCGGCCGCCGAGTCCTTGCTCCGTTGCGAGGACAGTGCTAAGACTCTAAATCCGTCCGTGGCGCCAGCCAAGAAACGAGGGCATTTATGAAACATTTATCAGCATGCCTCTCACAGATAACTTTTGTAATGAGGAAAAGGGAGCTTAAAACACTTCCATGTCCAGAATTTCCCTGGCCCTGGGTACACAGAGCGGCTGGTTCCCACCCAGTTCCCGGGGGTCGGGTGCCGCACCTCACCAGCCCTATTTAGAGTCCTGGGAAGCCAGAGCAGATGATTATAGTAATTACAATTCCCTAGAGTTACATACTAGTTTTTTTTTTCTGTGCAAACCAACAGTTTGTTCCCTTTATATTTTTTTATTGAGGTATAATTGACATATAGTATTATCTTAGTTTGAGCCATACAACATAACGATCCGATATTTGTATATATTGCAAAATAGTCCCTGCAATACATTGAGTCAGCGTACGTCACCATCTCGGTGATACAGGGCCTGCAAGGGACAGTCAGAATCACGAGGTCACGGCAGAAACTATTCCTCGTCTTCCTGGTGCAGAAAAAGTGTTTATGATGGAATTAAAAAAATAATGTTTATTACCTATTGAATAATGGAAATTTGATAAGTAGAGATGGGGGTATATATATATATTCAGAATTATATATATATTCTTTCTATGTTTATCTATTCATTTATTCACTATTGCATTTCATCAGCCACGCTGCCTATATAGTTTTAAAAAAATATTTGCTAAGATTACAGTTTTGGGGAGAATCTAAATGCAGAAATCTGGATGACGCAGACACACACAGACACAGACACACACCCACAGACACCCCCCACACACACACCAGGCCTTATTTTAGACGTGAGAATATGGTGCGCGTAGCACACGGTCTCTGCACACAAGCCACAGAGATTCAGACACAGGAGACAGACAACAAGCAGAAATACTCGAGTAATAGTAAGTGCCGTGAGCAAAGCGCCGTCGTCCAGGCCATCGGGCTGGGGCCCCGGAGAGATGGCCGCTGGCTCTCGGGGAAGGGCTGCAGGCAGCGGGCCGGCGGCTCGGCCGTGGCGGGGCTGAGTCCTGTGCGATGGCTCTGTCGGATGGCGCAGTGGGGCGCCGGGCGGGCACTTGGCCGCGGCCTCGAGGGATGGGGGCTCCGCTCACGGACACCAGGAGCAGGTCCGGGGGCAGCGCTGGGCGTGCGGGGCCCGGAAGGAAAACTGAGGAGGAAAAATAAAAGGTTTTATGTCTCTCTCTCTCTCTCTCTCTCTCTCTGTCTCTCTCTCTGTCTCTGTATTATTCAGGGCCAGGCGTGTCTGAAGCCCCACTGAGCCACAATGTCCCAGGGCTCGCTGTCTTGTCTAAGCAGACACACAGGCTTTACGAGGTTTATCTGCTGGAAACCAGGTGCTCTTAGAACCTGGAGACCTCAGGTCACCTTCCGTTTTGGGAAAATAGCCCCGGAATAAGATTTTCTTGTTTTGACGACACTTTTAGGGCTGTGGGTTGTTTACGCCTTAGGATATAAAGGGGAACCTCCCTGGTGAATTTAGTTCTTGGCCACGTCTTATCGGCACCATGCAATTTTTAATGAAAATAACCACTTTAAAAAAATTAATTTTCTTTAAATTTTATTTATTTATTAAAAAAATTTTTTTAATGTTTTATTTATTTCTAGGAGAGAGAGAGAGAGAGAGACAGCATGAACAGGGGAGGGTCAGAGAGAGAGGGAGTCACAGACTGAAACAGGCTCCAGGCTCTGAGCTGGCAGTCAGCACAGAGCCCGACGCGAACCCACGAACCGCGAGATCATGACCTAAGTGAAAGTCAGACGCTTAACCGACTTAGCCACCCAGGCGCCCCTTTATTTATTTATTTTTGAAAGAGAGAGAGGAAGAGAGAGAATGAGCCAGGGAGGGGCAGAGAGAGTGAGAGAGAATCCCAAGCAGGCTCCGCACCGTCAGCACAGAGCGCAGTGCGGGGCTCCATCCCACGACCCGTGAGATCATGACCTGAGCAGAAATCAAGAGTCAGACACTTCACCGACTGAGCCACCTAGGCGCCCCAAAATAACCACCTTAATTGCTAACATTAAAATTCGGGGAGATTTCACAAAAATCTGGGTTCCCAACCTCCCCCTCAAAGTAGCCAGATGCCCCGCTCCCGTCCTCGGGACACACATTTCCCAGTGGGCCCAGCCCCGGCTCCCGAGAACCGTCCAACACCTGCTTCTGGCACCTGTTGCGGAATTAGACCGCCTGCTGGGTGGGGGCCCCTGGGCCCTGCGCACATCACAGCCTGCAAACCCTCCTGCGCCCACTTCCAGTCTGTTGGACCCACTCAGCGCTGCCGGTTACAAGACCCCGGGCAACGTGGGGTGGGGGCTTTGCCCTTGGCTGAAGCCGATGATGTAGGATAGCAGGCCCTCTGAGGACCCCACCCCCCTTCTCCCACGGACTATCTAGCTTTGGCCGGGGGGATCTTTCTGTGTGAACAAGACCACCATCAGCCCTTCTGCCCAGAGCGGGCGGTGGCCGCCTGTACACGGGGATGCCGGGGAAGGATTTGTTGTCCACGGTTTATTTTATGAAGATGTGGGCTGTGAAGAACCCACCATATCTGCTCTTTGCGCTACGGAGGTGATTTCCTTTTCTGACCCTCCCCGCCCCCAACTTGCCCCCGATGAATTGAATAACAAGTCGATGATGTGTCCCCTCTTCAAAATGAATATCCTACGTTGAGGGTTGGGGGAGAAAGCATGGTAGAAATGGAAATAAGTAGTTTTGACTTTTACATTTCCAAGTCCCGATATCGCATTGCTAGTGTAGAGCTGTTGCCAGGGCACATGGGCTGAAGTCACGTGTCTTCAATTTTAGAAGTTTTTAAAGGAAGACATGTCCAAACATTTGCCTAGGACAGAAATATAAAGGACTAGAAATCTTCCTCTTACATCTAACATCCATTTCCTTAATTTCCTCGCCCGTAAAATACCGCCATCGGTTTCTAAGGGTATCCGTGCAAAATCTCTCTCTCTCTCTCCCCTTCCCTCCCTCCTTGCTGGAGGGACAGCTGGGTTTTCCACAAAGAGTTGATAGTATCACATTTTTCTCTCCCGTTGGTTTTTTTTTTTTTTTTTTAAACAATATAATGTGAAATGTTCCAATGAGGAACACTTCACATCAGCCCATGTGTCTCAGCCTGCTCACTTCTCCTAGTGACACCTCGGCTATTATGTAGATGTTCCCACGCTTTTGATACTATATACTATAGTATATAAATCCTGCAATATATATAATATATATATAATATATATGTTTAAGTCCTGCAAGAAATGTCCTCCTACGTAGCTCTTTGATCCCATGTGTGATTCTGTGTCTAGAGTAAGCTCCTAGGAGCAGAATTACTAGATGAAAGTGCACTTAAAGTTTGTATAGCTATTGCCGTAATGCTCTCCAGAAAGGCTGTAACTTCCACAAAAAACGCGGTGAACTCGCTAACCGGGTACACCGAGTGGTCCGTTTGTCAGTCGGCAGGGTGGGCTGGGACAGACTGGCTCACTGTCATTTTAAAGTGCCTCTAAAAATTATGAGCAGGGTTTGACATCTTTTCATATATTTAAAAATAATTTGCATTTCTTTTCCTTCGAACTGCCTGTTTACACCCGTGGCCCCAGTGTTCTGTTGGCTTAAATTTTCTTAATAGTAGGCGTTTTAACGAATGCAATACATTTCATACTGTTCTTTAAAAAGACATGGTACATTTCTGTCCTATGTATTACATAAAATCATTCTCCTGTTCGCTTTAACTTGGTTTATTTTTACACACAGAAATTTAAATTTTTTTTAATGTTTATTTTTGAGAGAGAGAGGGAGAATGAGTGGGGGAGGGTCAGAGAGAGAGGGAGACACAGAATCTGAAACAGGCTCCAGGCTCTTAGCTGTCAGCACAGAGCCTGACGCGGGGCCTGAACCCACGAACCGTGAGGTCATGACCTGAGCCAAAACTGGACGCTCAGCCGACTGAGCCACCCAGGTGCCCCTTATGTATGGCAATTTAAAGAATTCGCATAGTCAAATTCATTACCTGGTTTTCTCAGAAGCTTTTATGTTTATTATTTTTTCTGTAATCACATTTATAGTTTGATCCTTCTGGAAATTGTGATGGTATAGAGAGTTCGGGATCTTGGGTTTTTTGTAGGTGGCTAACTGACTCCAAAACCGTCTGCTAAGTGTTCCTCTTCTGGTTTAAAATAGCACTTTCATCATAAACTAAAGCTTCACATGCGCGGGGGGATATTTATGGGTCTTTTCCACGGAACTGTCTTGTTCATGCGCATTTGCCAAATTCTCTTTCGAGCTGCGACCTCATGACAGGTCTTCGCCGTGTGCGAGTGCGAGTGCCGCCCCACCCCCGCCCACAAAGGCCCCATCACGAGCTTTCTCTCAGCATGTTTACAACAGATTTCCCCATATTTATGTATTAATTAGACGGCTGGTTGATAGTTTTATGATTTTGAGTTTTCTTTTGCACAAATAGGCTAAATTCTTTGCTTATTCAAGGGTTATTGTACATCCCTTGGTATTATTATCTTTTTTCTTTGTGAAATATTACATTGTTGTTTCTTCTTATTCGTTCGGACGGCAACATCTTCTTTCTGTTGGCTGCATTTACAGGTGAGAACTTTTCTCCGCACCGCGCGTTAGCGTGAGTGTTGGAACGCGGGGACACTGCTGACTCTGTCACACGTCACGTCCATATAAGCCTCGCTACTCAGATCTTTCCTTGTGTGTAAGAGTGTTTCACTTACAGAATTATTTTCTTATTTGTAATCCTGTTTCATTTTTCCATGATCAGGCACACCTCATTTGAAAATAAGAATCATATTATCTCCTCTTTAAAAATAGTTTTACGATGAATAACGCAAAGACTACTTTATTAATTTTTCTGGTCTATGATCTGGCAGACACTTGGGCGGTTGACTATTATTTAGTCCTTTGGACCATTCTTTCCACTGCTGGGAACTCCCCACAGAGAGCTGGTCTAGGAGCAGATTGGAGCCAGGCGAGGGGCTGGGTGCGTGGGGGGTACGCCCCCCCCGGGACTGTTGCCCAGACCCCATGAGGGGACCGGGATAGAAGCAAATAAATGAAGTAGTTCCGGTGGTATTAAGTGGGATCAGAGGCCGGACACATTCTAGCTGCACAAAATCATGTCTGTTCAAAGTCCAAGGGTCACAAAGGAAATTCTGAAGCGGTTAATTGTTAGTATTCGGAGAGCAGGGTGCATACAGAAAGACGGGGAGGGAGCGCTGCTCGCCAAACCAGCCTGCGGAGCGGTTTCTGCGGAAGCACCGACCCCTCGTCTCAACAAACAGGCTAACGATCAAATTACCTAACCTTCCTTGTCACGGCGAACTGAGGAGCTGTTTGTCACGAGCCTTACGTGATGTTGGCCATATTGGTGCCGGTGTTCTCCTCATTTTAAATCATTGTAACCTGATTTCTTTCTCTCTCCTGGGTGCATCAGCAAGGTCTACAAAACAATATAAAACAATAATGGGATAATGGCCATTCTTGTCCTTCCCCTGACCCGAGTGACATGCTCCTGTTGTGGCCCCACTAAGCTTGGTGGCTCTTGCTCCCTTCAGTTCAGAGGAGTCTGCTCATTTGTATTTATCACACTTTCTCACATTGAGGAAATGTTCACCGATATATATATACCTATACACACACACACACACACATTTTTTGTTTTCGTTTTAATGTTTATTTATTTTTGAGAGAGAGAGACAGAGCATAAGTGGAGGAGAGGCAGAGAGAGAGGGAGACACAGAATCTGAAACAGGCTCCAGGCTCTGAGCTGTCAGCACAGAGCCCGACGTGGGGCTCAAACCCACGAACCATGAGATCATGACCTGAGCTGAAGTTGGACACTCAACCGACTGAGCCCCCCAACTATTGATTTCTATATTTCATTAAGAGTTCTTTTCAAAACCAGGAGTGTGTTGGATGTATGCAAATGCCTTTGTAACGAATCCCATTGTCCCTGTGATGCAATTCCTCTTCCCTCCGTTCATGATGTGGAGGAAAGCATCTCTTCCCTCCTAATGATGATTTAACATCTTTATTCTTTTCTTCCCCCCAGGGTTTGAGGTCTTGGCTTCCGCTTCCCATTACTGGCCGCTGGAAACTGTGGACGGGATCCACGAACTTCAGGACACGACTGGAGGTAGACGCGGGTGGTGAGGATACCGGAGTCCTCAGGGACGGGGGGCCCGGGATGGGGCCGTCAGGGGAGGCAGACGGGGACAGCTTCTGCTGAGAGGCGAGTGGAGAGGAACACGAATTGTGGAGTGCCCCCCAATCGTCATTAACCCAAAGTATTTTACTAGAACTTTTATATATTTTTGTCATTGAAGGACAGAACTTAAGGCTCAAAGTATTATTAACGTGTGTGCATTTTCCCCAGTAAAACCGTTAAACAAAAGGCATAGCTGGAAGTTCAAAGCTACAGATGGTGCATCAATCATACGTAGGCATCTAGATGTGCATTTTCCAGACCAAACTGGCATAGTCTGCACACCTGCCAAAGGAGGGTCCATCTGAGCCAAGCGCCGGGACCAATGTGCGCGTCCCGGGGTCACCGGCTCACTCACAAAGGCACCCCCACCCACCAATCCACTTCCACACACATCACTGGGAGCCCCATAGACCCAACCAACATCACTTAAGATGCTCCCACGGTCTCTTAGTCCACAGAAAGTAAAGTCTCCCCCTGACTCCACTCAGTCATGTGCTGCAAGGAGAGACCCCAGGCATCCCTGAGCTCTTTCTTCCACTNCACACACGGTGTCTCTTCTGGTTCTGTGCGTGGGTTTTGTTTTTTTAAGAAGCCCGCACGTTGCTGATTACTGCGCTTTCCACGGCTGCACACTAACGTTTTCCCGGCCCCCCAACTTAACGTGCTGCTGTAAATTGCCACCGAAGA
>NW_027529584.1:128384-129279 GCF_008692635.1 Crocuta crocuta | reverse complement strand
CTGAGAACCCGCCTGCTGCTCCCATTTTCTCCAAACAGCCTGCGCTGCGGGGATGAGAAGTCCCTGGGAAGTCATTATATGAGCAGCTTGGGTTACAATAAACTGTACCCCAGCCCCCGCCCCACCCCATCATCATCTCATTTCGTTTCTCAGGCCTTTTATTTCAAAGCCTGGGAAAAGAAGTCATTCCAGCAAGTGGAAAATTCATCGTCGACGCAGCTCACTTCCCAGGACACAGACACTAACATTTTAGCGGTTATTTCAAACAATAACTCAAATAACTGTATTTCTCTCAGCACACCTCATTCTTGTGACCAAACCAGTGACTCTGGGCGCCTTGCACTCCTTCACCCGTGAGGAATTCTCGCGGAGGAAGCAGTGTGATCACGGAGGCACTGTCGCGCTTGGGCCAGGGTGCTAACTGCCCGGAGACTCCGTGTGCTTCTGTCTGTCCTGGAACCGGCAGATGGCCACCTCTCGCCGGGGCTCCCCCCGGGCCATTCTTCACGTCACGATGCTCTGCTGTCTCGTTTCAGTGTGATCACAGGCTCCTTAAGAAACGAGGAGCAGGACCCGGCAGCACGTTTTGCCTCCAGGGACAGCTGAATGGCTTTGGAAGCCACTTGGCGGTCGCGCTGCTGTCATTTGTCGCTGAACCCTCTGTTGTTCGGTCCATTTGTCGTAAAATCGTGCCATCGTCTTCATGCTGTGTTTCTACCTCATCAGTTGTGACGTCACCACCACGATCCTTGTGTTAAGGCTGTTTTGTGGCCGGGCTCAGTTTCATATCTCTCAACTAGGCATCGCAGGGGGTGGCACACAGCACATTGGAGCCCACGTTTGTGGCAAAAGCCAGCAGCATTCGCACCCCGGCTTTGGGACTGGCGGGCCAGCG
>NW_027529584.1:82148-128029 GCF_008692635.1 Crocuta crocuta | reverse complement strand
GTGCGAGCCATGGCACTGCCCAGTATACGGGAGAGTGGGGGCGGGGAGCGGGAGGGAGGTGCGAGGTCGGGAGACAAAATCCAAGGTGCTTGCTGGGCGAGAGACCGATTCTCGGTGCGTCAGGTTGAGAGATATGCTGGTTCCATTTGTTGTTCATGTCACTCACCTGTTGTGCTTTTTTCTTGTTGTCCCACCCAGCATTGCGAACCCACAACCTCACTGTGCTTCCTTCCCATAATTCTACCTTTGTTCGTACCAATGACTCTGCCTACTCAAATTTCTCTGCAACTGTAGGTGAGCACTTGTAACTTCCGTTCCCTGTTCTGTTGGGTTTGCGTCTGCAATGAGTTTAGACGCCAGTCTGACTTGGTTCTACATGAATTCACTTTGTTTTAGTCAGCAGATGAGCATATAGCCAAGAACATATAGCCAAGGACTTATAGCCAAGAACACGTAGCCAAGAACACCAAACGCCCAGGTTGTTAGGAATAACTGTTTCCGGCTATGTCTAGAGGAAGTACCGCCAGTCACCATACATTAGAAGGGGCTTAGAAGCTCTCACGTGACCAGGGTCTTCCAAACCAGCTGTGTGTTTTCAGGATGAGACAGACACAAGATGAAATATTTTCTAAAAATAGAAGTTGTTTGGATTTTTAAATGGTGTATATTCTTTCAGGGAGGAACAGCATAGCCTTTGAATGGAAAAATTGAAGTTGATCTTAAAAGACCTCACCCCCAAATTTGATCTTGTATAAACATTAAAATCAGCCTTTCTTCTGTAGCTGGATTTTTTTTTTTAATTATTAGAAGCTGTTTTATAAACGCCCACTAGAGTCAGGATTAAATTATTATCTCACTTAATAACCTCAGAGCCCCTGTGTTTCGTGTTTTCTTCGGCAGCTCAAAGCTCCAGGGAGAGCAGCGTCTGCGGCATCTACCCAAGCAGGATAGAAAGTCAGTGCAGATCATTCTGGCATCGACCTTTCCTCTGTTTTCAGCACAGCACATAACCTGATTGCTCTCTCAGCTGTGACCTGTTTGGCGTCCAAAATTAATCTCCCCAGTCAAACAGTCTTGTTGAGGGGTTTATACAGCCTGACTCAATTATGCAACTGCTAATTTAATTTTGCAATAAATTTAATTTTGTAAGATATAGATTCCACCTCCCCCACCCCTGCCATAAATGAGATAGACAAAAAATAATGAGTGTAAAACCCAAGAACACCGAGGCCCTTTGAGCGGGCTCTCCACTTGACAGTGGTTGTTGGAAGAGCGAGTGGGGGTCACCGTCAGGCCCACAGACCTCAGTCACTCTGCCGTTCAGGTCCCGCTGCCTGATGGCTCGAGGGCAGTGGGCCTGTGCCCGTAGGCAGAGGACGTATCTGGGCGACTTTGACCCCAATGAACAATAAATGCCTAATCATGCTGGACTTTTATAGTCCTCACTTATCGATTCTGTAAACCATTTACCTCACACGCAGCACTGGGTACGTTCGCCATGGGGAACAGGGCAGCGAGCACTGGCCGCGGCGCACGGCCACTCAGCCTAGTGCTGGTGGGGGCCCTGCTGTGACTGTTTGAGACATGACTCTGGGTGTTTCTCCTAGAGTCTGACTGTGGATTCTTTCAAAATTGTGGGTTCCCATGTCTAGGATTAGGGGGTTCCAGTGAGAACTCAAAGGGTGTGGTTTTATTTTTTTAATTTTTAATTTTTTTAATTTTTTTATGTTTTATTTTTATTTATTTCTAGGACAGAGAGAGAGAGAGACAGCGTGAGCAGGGGAGGGTCAGAGAGAGAGGGAGTCACAGACTGAAACAGGCTCCAGGCTCTGAGCTGGCAGTCAGCACAGAGCCCGACGCGGGGCTCGAACCCACAAACCGCGAGATCATGACCTAAGCGAAAGTCGGACGCTTAACCGACTAAGCCACCCAGGCGCCCCTCAAAGGGTGTGGTTTTATGTTCAAACATGTGCCTCAGCGTTCCCCTTAGAAGATGGCCAGGAAGGGCTCCTGACGGTTGGGACAGCACCGCTCCTGGGAACCCAGCTCCCGGCCAGTGTAACCCTTAGGGCGTCCTTACGGACAGCGCCCATCACGTACGAGCACAGTAGTAAGTGATGATGAAACATCGATATGAATATTCACATTCAGATGTTGTCACCTAGCACTTAGCCATTTCAGTTAGTAGATAGTGAGCGTTAATGCTAACGTGTACGATATATAATATTATAAACGTGAGTAATGCAGCATGTTTATCTAGAAGTTCTTTGTAAGACTCTTGCTCTCTGGCGACTGCTGACACACGGTGTTGCGTTCTGGTTGCATAGACATCATGGAAGGAAAGGTCAGCAAGGGCGTTTACCTCAAAGAGGAGAAAGGAGTCACACTTCTCTACTACGGACAGTACAACACCTCCTGCATCAGCAACCCGGCCAAGTGCGACCCCGACGGTGAGTGATGCGCCCTCGCCACCGCTGGGCTCCCGGGGGGCGGGGGAGGGGCAGGTGGCAGGGTGTGCGTGGACGCATGGTGGGCGGGGAGGGCACCGGGGAGGGGCGGGGCAGGCGCCTGGTTTTCTAACGAGAGTCGTGTCCTGGAGACTGAGAGCTAGAACACCATCTCACAGACCTGTGAGAGGGAACCATTTAATCTCGTAACGAGAAACATAAAACGCCAGAGAAGCAGATGCGGTGATGTCACACTGGCGACTTGGACGGGGCCGTGGTACTTGCGGGAAGTAAGTTGGTGCTGTGGCTCGTACCACGTTATTTCTGACTCCGGGCTGTGGACGGCGAGCCTGGGCAGGGCGGGCCCTGTGAGCCTCGTTCTCTGGGTTTGTTCCTTTTACCCCCAAGCCCCGGGGATGGGGTGCGGGGTGCATGGGCCATGCAGGTGGTGCGGGCCCGTGGCGGGAACGGTGCCGCGGACGGACCACAGGTGGGCAGCAGAGAAGTGGGCATTCCGTGCCACTTGCCCTTTGTCCTGAGAGAAGGGACCGGCTCTGCAGTATCTGAGGTTCTGACGACGAACGGACGTCCTGGCCGTGCCACAGACCTCGCTGGAAAGTTGTGTGGCATCCGGTGTGCTTCACGCCTTCACGTCCTGTTATCCCGGGCAGGCTGAGAGGTTTCGTTTTGGGGGAAGAAATGAGAGTCCGAAAGCTAAGGCCCTCTGGACGTCCCACGGCCTTCTCAAAACACCCTTGTGATGAAGTCGTCGTATTTTTGGGACGTGAGGACTGCAGTCCAAGAAAAACAAACAAAAGCCTAACAAGGCAAAACATGTCCAGGGTGGGGGACACGTTCTGGACTTTACAGAACCCGGAATTTCGAGAAATGGCTTTGAGGCCCTAAACCACGGCCAGGTTTACAAACCCAGCGTTTGAGCCGTTCCAGAGTCCAGACAGCCTTATAAACACACCAGGCTTGTTTGTTTCTCTAAATGAAAACCAGCTCGGGCCCAGCAGCCACCACCCGGAGCGCCAGCGGGCAGGAGGGCTGCGAGGCTGGGGGGCTGAGGGGCTGTGAGGCTGGGGGGCTGGGGGGCTAGAGTTCTGGGGGACTGGGGCCTGTTGGGAATGTCTCCCAGATGCCAGCTTCTCGGCCGCCCCGGCTCCTGGCGGGGACTTGGGTCATCCAGGGTGGGGCCGTAGGGGAGTCAGAGTTCTGCGGAAGTTTTGCCTGAGCTCAGAGACCCCAGACTGGCTCCGGGCTGACCTAGCCTGTGGTCGTTTGGCCTTGCAGGTATGGAGCTAAGACATGTTTGGCTCGCTGCCAACGTGGAAAAACAGGAATATTTCATGTAAATATATGTATTTCCAGTTTCTCATAAGAAACCCCCCCCCACGGACTCTGGCTGGGCCACTGCACAGTGCACCCCTTTGTCACGGACACCGTCCCTGGGGCCGTCATGGGGCCATCACGGGCCCAGGTCCCAGTTCTTCAAGTGTCTGCGGTGACCTCGGGCAGCCACCTCACCTGAGTCCTTGTCTGTGGGACGGGTCAGCGACCTTCCCGCCTGAGGCTGCTGTGACACCTGAAGGAGCCACCGCGTCCCTGGCGGCAGCCCTGTGGGCGGCTGCAGACCCAGCCCCTCCTGCCCGCCTGCCTGGACGGCGGCCCGTAGAGGGGCTCACCCGCAGTAACCGCCCACCAGGGCTGGCTGCGCGTCACGGTCACCGGACGGGTGTCATGACACGTGTTAGTGCAGTTCACCTAAAAAACAGGTGAGGCAGACAGGTGCGGATGGCAGGAGTGAGGCAGATGAGCTCAGAGCGGCAGGGGTGAGGCGGACGAGTGCGGGAGCGGCAGGGGTGAGGCAGACGGGCATGGGGCGGCAGGCAGAGATTCGAGCTTTGGCTTCGTGTCCCACTCTGATAATGGCTCCTTGTGTCCTGTAGTCAAGCCATCTCGGGGCCACTTTCTTGACAGTTTGGCTGGACATGAAAGGAAACCAGGATGCTTGACGTCAGCCTTGGCTCCGTGAGGCCATGCTGGCGCGAGGCTTGGCGTAGATGCAGGCGGAGGCCGGGCATCCTCGGTCTGCCTCCCTTTGTCCGTGCTCGGCTTCGCTGCGACAGAGCCCAGCACACGCGGGTCGTCGGAGGGCCGCTGTGCGCTCCGAAGTCTTATCTGCCGGGCGTTTGCTCGGGCGGGTCTCTCTGCCTCTGTGAGCTTGTATTTCTTGGTTCTAGAAAACCAGATGTGAACGGGGAAGGTCCGCTCGGCGTTTTCCAAGTTAGAGTGTCTGCAGCACCCAGAGTCTGTAGGGTGATTCCGGGTGACGCTGGGCAGTTTAAAAACTGAACGGTCCTGGTTTTTATCTGAAAGTCCTAGGTGGTGTGTGGGATCAGGCTTCAGCAGGTGGTAAGCTGTAAAAATGGGTTGACTTTAAGGACGGCGATCAGCGATGAGAGTGACAGAGGACATGGTCAGACGTGAGGCTCGCAAGTGACGAAGATGTGGGTGCGGGAGACGGGGGGCCTTTCCGGACACCTCCGTCTCCACCTCCTCCACACGCTCGCTTCTGTTTCTCTGGTGTTTCGGTGCAGATAGTGGGCTCAGGCTTATCACTTGCCACTTTTATGGTAAAAACTAACATTGAAATAAAGAGAGACGCTCCCCACTCCCCGTCCACCAGGTCAACTACTTTTATAATTCTTGTTTCCAAATTCTCTTGGAGTCCCTATTCAGTTTCACGGTTTTGGCTGATTTTGGAAAAGAAAGAAAGAAAGGGGACATTTTAGGAGCAGAGTTGAAGTCTGAGTTTTCCAAGAAGGAGTAAACGTCCCAGCGGCCCAGCCACTGGCCCCTGTGCGCCCTCTGCCCGGCCAGCCACCGCCCCTTCCTGCGCCCACGCCTGCTCCTGACGGTCCTGACTTCCGTCCGCTCTTCCACCTTCCCGCACTCAACTGTCAGCTCGCCGTGGGTCTTGCCGATCTTCCCGGGGAAGTTTTTCATGGGCCCTGGGTGCAAACGGGAAGCTTTTGAGAGAAAAGGGCTGTTTGGATGCCTGGCCATTCTTGAACGTTAACTGAGGAAACAGTCCGTGTTCCTTGAGGATGAGGTGTCTGACCTTCAACCCCCGCAGCCAGCAGGTGCACAAGTGGGGAAACTCCGTGGAGGGAGGGATCTTCCCGGAATGTTCTAGCACCTTGTTTCATCCTCCTGTAGACCCCGAGGGCTCAGCCCAGGTGTTGCTTCTGCACAGACGGGCTCTCACAGGCAAGTCCCTCTGTCTGCGCTCCCGCGGCTCCCTGGACCTCTCCAGCACCGGCACGGCCGGGAATGGCCGGTTCACCGTCCGCCTTCCCAGCTCGGCCATCAGCTCTAGGAGGGCAGGGGCCGTGTCTGTCTCGGTCATCGCTGCGTTTTCCATGGTCGATGTTCACTGCATGTCACCAAGCAGATACACGTAGTCAGTCTTTCCGATGCTCTATTCCTTTGAACGCTTCGCATCAAGTGTTTCAAGGGCTGCCACTCACACATTGCTCTGAAGGGCCCCTCACGGCTCCTCAAGGAGCCCGTTCTGGTTTTGGACTCCTCTGACTTCTAGACGTTGTTTCCGATCTTGGGCTACGTTCCACCTTGAGTAACGCCCACCTGTTACCTCTGATGCCAGTTCAACTCTGAATCAGGTCGGCTGCTCTCAGACAAGAGTGTCTGCCCGTAGACCCGGGGAGGCCGAGGGGCCGCGCAGCAGCAGCTGGAGGCCCTCAGCACTCACGTTGGCCCCTTCCCAGCCTTGAGGTGACTTCTCCCCCCTCTGCACGGGGTTACTAAATCCCAAAGGCTGCCAACACAATGCCGAGGGACTCGCGGGATGGAGTTTCAGGAAAGAAATTTCCAGAGAGGTCTGGCAGACGCAGGCTGGGCGTGGATCCAGCCGCTGTCTTCCGCCGATGCTCTGGCGTTACGGGACGTCGGAGCGTGTGGAGTGCCTGGCCCTCAGAAGAGTATTCATCAGTAAACACACTTCACAGATGGGGAGCCTGAGGCCCAGAGGCGTACAAGGCCCGCCTGGAGCTGCACGCTGATTTAGCGTGGCGAATCTCAGAGTAGCATTTACAGACGATGGGCAGTGGAATCACTTGCAGAGATGGTGAAACGTGGATGTTTTCGGGCTCCTGTCCAGGCCCTACAGAATCCAAATCTCCACGGACAAGGCCTGGGAACCTGCATTTTTAGCGGGACCTCCAGGTGACTCTCCTGGATCCTGTCCCCAAACTGGCCAGGACTGAGCATCCCATAAGTGTGTTTTGTCTGGTGGCATTATGTTGGTCTTCTCGGTGTGTGTATGTGTATATGTGTGTGTGTATCTATCTATCTATATATTTAAAGTTTATTTATTTTGAGAGAGATGGAGACAGTGCAAACTTTGGAGGGGCAGAGAGAGGGGGAGAGAGAGAATCCCAAGCGGGCCCCGCACTGCCAGCACAGAGCCCGACGCGGGACTTGAACTCCCGAACCATGAGATCATGACCTGAGCCAAAACCAAAAGTCAGACACTTAACTGACTGAGCCACCTGGGCTCCCCTCGGTTTTTATATTTTAATGAGTTTTCTAAACTGTTTTTAGCCGAAAATCCTAGTTCAGGAAGTTTGCAGAAACAGCCTGTCATGGGGCTTTAAATGTTCTTTTTTTTTTTTTTTAATTAATATCCGACTTATATAAGAAGATTTCATTTAAAAAGTCTATATTTTTGACTTCTCTTAAAACATCAGAAAATGCAGCAATATCCCCCGCGCACCTGCCGGGAGTTGTTGGAGTCGCGGGGTGGCCCCTGGGACAGGTCACGTCTCCTGCCGTCCTGGGTCCCCCGCACTCTCTGCAGCTTCCCTGGCTGAGACTGGAGGGGTCGGCCCGTGCTGTCGCTCCCCGGCGGCGGCAGCCAGTGAGAGACGGCAGAGCGGGAGACAGGCCCCCAGCGCCGCGTGCGTCAGGGAGATGCTCGTGAGAGCCCTGCTGCTGTGCGGCTGCAGAGGCGAGTCCCTGATACGTCAGAGGCGCGCTCTGGGGAAGCATGTGCCTGGGTTGAGGGGCTGCAGCCTGGCTCTCTGGCAGAGAGACAGTCCTCCTGGCAGATGGGCTTGGGGCCTATGGGCTCTGTGGTTCATGCTGGAGTCCGAGAGACACCGTCCCTGGGTGTCTCTATCGCGTTTGTCACTGCATTTCCTAGATCGTGTGTTCTTCTACCATTTTAAACTCAAATGTGCCTGAGGATGGGAAGCCTCCTCCGTGACCCGGTGTCTGTGGTCAGATTCTCCATCACTCTGACCTTCAGCTCGTCCTCGCTCCACAGTTTGCTCTCTGTGGTATCATCTCTCTCACCTTCTTTGGCTTTTATTCTCATCTTCTAATCGCGGAGCTGGAAAAACATCTGAGGGCAAAGTATTGAAGTGGCACCTTCACAGCCTCTTGCTGCTGAGTCACGGTCAGATGTTGTGGGTGAGAGAAGACACTTTGGGCCACGGAATCGATCCTGGTAACTTCCCACAGCAGGAGAAAGACCTCCTATAGCCATGGACAGCTGCATACAGCCTAGCTCTTTCCTCCTCAATTGTTGCATGTTTTTTAGGGTGAGCAAGAGAGTCTAAGAGCTGTTCTCTTTAAGTTCTTTGGCACCTGCGTCTCTGTGGTATTGAGAACGGACAGTAGTGGGTCACTTTAGAACATACCGAGGAAGGGGCGCCTGGGTGGCTTAGTCGGTTAAGCGNGACGTAATCCCGTGGCCACAGTCCTGCTGGGGGCTGAACAGGGGCGTGCCAATCCCCTTCCTCAGCTGACCGGACGTAGACTATGGAGCCAGCACCTTGGCATGGGGGGATGGGGTCTGCCCCAGAGGGCAAGTTGGGGGGGGAGGGTCACGTACTTTAACTGGTTTGGGCTGAATGGTGCAATGATCTACATCTCCAGTAATGGTAGAATGTCAAGGCCAGCGGTTCTGAAGTTTGACTGTTGTTAAAATGCTTTTAATTTTTACCCATAGACAGGTACCACCTGAACTATTATCATCTAGTGTTTTCCTTTATATTTTTAAGTTTATTTATTTTGAGAGAGACAGAGACAGAGACAGCATGAGTAGGGGAGGGTCAGAGAGAGAATCCCAGGCAGGCTCGACAAGATCAGCATGAAGCCCGATGTGGGGCTCGATCTCCTGAAAGCATGAGATCATGACCTGAGCTGAAGTCAAGAGTTGGGAGCTTAACTGACTGGGCCCCCCAGGCGCTCCTTCCTTAGTGTTTTTCTTTAAATTTTACTCACTTGGATTTAATAGAAATAGAAACGAGCTCACTCCCATGAACTGAAAACCAGTAATAATTCTCATGAAGGGAGACCCCTGCTTGGACATCGTTGCACGCCGAGGGCTGTACATCTGTGACGCGGCGTTTCTCTGCTAACGCGGGGATTAGTGGTCGTTACTCAGGCTCAGATGGCTGTGCTCCTTGCCGCAGCCGGACAGCCGAGGACCATTGAGAAGGACACAGCTTCTCGCGCTGCGATTCGCCTTGCGCGAAGGCATGTCTCTGTGCTAAAATTCTCTTGGACAAAGTGTCCAAGACCCTTGGGGGTGGAATGTCCAACTCTTAAAAATACGGGGGTCAAAAATGTCATTTTAAGCAGCACTCTGCTGGAATGGGGGGACACAGATGACATTTAGTGTCCTGCACGGAAGCAGAGTTTGGGACCCGAGGTGGCAGCCTTGCTGGGCGTGTGTCACGTGAGCCAGAGAGGCCCCCCCCCCTGCTGTTAGGGAGTCTCACTCTGTCCCCGGCCTGTGCTTTGGGGAAGCACCTGGCAGCTGTCCCCCGCATCGAGGACAGGAGAGGCCGCTTGCTTGTGTCCTCTCCTGCACCGCGGCCGCTGTGGGAAAACCCGCTTAGGACCCGAGGAACGCCTTACTCGAGGGGGAGGTGGGGATCTGTCTGCACACGCACACCAGGGAGACTGTTCCCCGGGAGCTCCCGCTTCCAGAACGGAGGGAAGCCCTTGAGGCCCCCCGGTCTGTGTGTACCGAGATGGGAGTCACCCGAGACCAGAGCTTAGCCCTTGGGTGACATTGGCGGCTCTGGATTTGGATGCCCTGTTTCCCGTTCCAGAACATTCTGGAGCCTGCCCTTAGGGCTCAGCGTAATTGCCATGCAGCTGTGCTCTCAGCTGGCTCCCAGGCTGACAGGGTGCAGATAAACCGCTCTCTGCTCCTGTCACAGTCTCACGAGGGCCACGGCCACTCTGCCAAGTACACCGGAGGTCTGCTTGTCCCGCCGCACCTGCCGCGGCCGCTCTGGTGTCCTCTCGAACCTCTCCCCAGGGGGCGGGTCAGGAAGGCAGGAGGAGCAGGGCTCAGCTCCTCATGGTGGCCTCTGGGGGCCCCGCAGGGTCAGGAAGGCAATGTCAGCTGAAGACTGGAAAGCAGGAGAAACTCAGCTCAAGGAGGGAGTTGATTGGCTCAGGGAGTGAACGGCTTCAGTGAGATTGTGTGTGGTCAGCTCTTGGCATGCGGTACACACCCCCAGCCGAGCAACGTGAAACACACTGGGTGTCACTTTTCCCGGTTCCGTGGGCTGACTGGGCTCAAGGCGCTGCTGCCAGACCGTGGCCAGTCTGGGCGTCACCCAGGGCTCACCTAAGACAGTTCCTTCCTTCTGGCTCTGATGCCCCTGTACCCGCGTGTCCCTGCGTGTCTCCTCGTGTGCCCGCGTGTCCCCTCATGTGCCCGCGAGTCCCCGCGTGTGCCTGCGGTCTCTCCCCAGCTGCACGGCCCGGACCCTCGCGGCTCATGCCTCCGAGAGGCACAGAGCAGAAGCTGCTGGACACTTGGGGACTGCAGCGGGGCCTTGGCCAGTGTCCCCTCGGTTGTCCCCTGCGGGTCAGAGGGCAGGTGGGGAAATTGGCCCTGGGTGCTGGGGGACAGTGTCGGGGTCACGGGGCACGAACAGACGGGATGGCCCATACTGCGGGTGTCGCTGAAAATCAGAGTTGGTCTCAGGCCGGGGCCAGGGGCTCAGGTCCTCTCTTCAGAAACAGGCTTCTCTGTGCACCGACTCTTCTCGAGGAGGCACAGCAGCGTGACACAGGGCCAGCCCAGAGCTGCCAGGCGCGGCCCGGAGGGGGCCTGGGGGGTGCAGTCCCCCCCAGGCTGGTTCTCCCAAGGGACACAGCTGCGCTGTGGCCTGGGAAGGGCTGCTCCTCTGCCTGGAAAGACCCCTTGCCCCGCTCCCCTCCCCCAGCCAGCTGCCATCCCGCCCCCCACAGAGACGCAGAGGGGACAGCATGCGCACCTGGACTCCCCCCTTGGACCGGGACTTTGCTGTGCACTGTCTTCTTCTTGGAATTCCCGCGCATCCGTTTGGTCTCACCTAGCGGGTGAGTGGGGGNCGCGGTCTCCGAGGGAGGGTGGTGACTATAGGTGCAGACCCCGAGCTGCGCCGCCCGGTTCAAGTCACTCGCTGTGCGGCCGCACACGAGCTACTCAGCCCGTCTGTGCTTCGATTGTCTTACCTATAAATCGGGGACACCAGTGACCGCAGTGACCCCTACCTCACAGGGCCGTAGGGAGGGCTCACAGTTAATACGTGTGCAAGTCTTAGCAGAGTTCTCTTTGCTCCCAGATAAATGCTGATGATCCTGCTTTTCTTTACAACGTAGTAAGGAAATCGGTTTCTTGACCATTAAATGCGTTACATGTATCTTCCCCCTAGAATGCCGTTTGTCTTTTGTCTTTGTTCTGGCAAATTATTTGCCTTGCAGGATTTTATATTTCTGCGCTCGGATGTGTCCGTCTTTTCTTGTGGGATCAGGATGGCATTTGCTTTTCTTTTTTTTCTGTGTGTTGTCGAGAAAGCCCTTTTTCTCATTGTATCTTTTTGGGTAGATGAGGATGTAATTCTCGTACGAAGAAAGAAGTGTGGAATCAAGTTGTCAATTATTGTACTTCTTTTCCACTCAGATTGTTTCTTCTTCGTGTTAATGGCCCAGGACTGGGAAACAGAGATCCTCAGGGCGCTGGGATTAGTGGCTCCTGGAAACTGATATTTAAATATAAAGCTATCGCCCAGATAGAAGCATTTATCATGCAGGTTAAATTAACCGAATGAGACGCTTGCTCATGGGCACTGCTGCCCGCCTTCCATCGGCCCTTACCTAACACCAAACCGACGTCTCCTTTTTCTTTTTTTTCTGGGGCAGAAAGGCATTTGGCTGAGGCGGGATCGAATAAGAGGGATTTCTAAATGCGGCAAAGAGTTTGGAAAAAATTAACTTCCGTGAATCCTCTGGGATCTTGTTTCATAACAAGAATTTCACAATGTGTGTGCAAGCGAGCTCGTGAAGGGGGTTGTGTCTGCGAGCGGGGAGGCCGGGTCTGTGCTGGGCTCTGTTGTGGCCGCAGCGCCTGGCGGGCGGAAGCGACGGCCGGGCCCCCAATGCGGTGGGTCCCCGGGGGGTCCTGGGGCCGCACCCGCTGCCGAGCTGCCTTCCATCCGGAGCCCCGTCCTCACGGCCTACAAGGTGCGGCGTGCCCTCCTCAACAACCTCGAGAGCACAGCCCCGGGGACCTGTGTTCTACTCCAACTCCTCAGAGGTCAGGAAAGGTCCAGGCCCCGGCCATCATTTTAAGGTTCCTCTTAGATTTAAAAAATTGGAGAAGTTCCAAACCAGGGTTATAAAATGATGCCATGTTTTAACATGCTTACGTTAATCATATTAGGGCCTTGAGTCCATACAAGTACGATTGTCACAAGAGAGTTGACCAACTCGTAACAAATGTGTCAATTCACAAGGCGTTGCAGTAAAGACGGTTGGTGATGGCACACACGTTTATGTTTGATGACAAACGTCTTTAATTCAGTGGCTCTCAGGCTGTGCCCATAATCTCATTTGAAGATAAGGGCCAAAGTCTAAATTAGGTGCCATTTGTATAAAAAGGCCCAGGACAAATGGCCCTCCACGTCTGCCCTTCCACCCCGGAGTCCAGGGGCCTGTTTTGATCAACCCTGGGCACCGTCCTGTCCCGCCCGGGCCAGACTGGGAGGGAGGAGGCCGCTGGGGTTACTTCCTGCTCTGCACACAGTCCACGCAGGTTGTCAGCTCAGCACGCACACGTGTGCTCCCGTTCTCTCCCTCTCCGTCTGTCTCTGTCTCCCGCTCTCTCACACATGCGCACAGGTTACCCATATGCAAGGAACTCCTCACCCCAACAGCTAGACTTGTTCTCAGGTGACACGCAGCCACCACTGACCCTGCTCGGTCATAGTAGCCTCTGGGCACAGACCGTGTAGCGCAGGCGGTACGATGTGGGGCCAGCTCGGGACTGACAAAGACTCTACCTGCGATCTGGGTGTTTTGAAGGAAAGTTTAGCGGCCACGCCCTCCTTGGGCCCCACTCCGTTTCTTTGTTGGAAATAACAATCGTCGATGTGAAAGCCCTTAAAAGTGGGCTTCCCCTTTGATGAGAAAGTCCGCACTAGGGATTTATCCCAAAGGCATATAATCTTAGCTGTACAAGGGTTAGCTGCCAGTTCTGTCTGGAAAATAAAAGCTTGAAGGAGACCGTGCAATACAGATTTAGAGGTAACACCGTGCAGACAGAGAGCAGGATGACCTGAGGCTGCATGGACCCTGGAGGAAGTCCATGGGGATGCAGTAAGTTTTTTAAAGATGTGGTTTATAAGCCAGTACATGTGAGCTGGTTCCTTTCTTTGTAAAAGTAGAGAAGGTGTTAAAAGGATTTACTGTGAAGATGCTTCTGGACAAAGAAGAGGGATAAGAACAGATTGTGTAGTTTTTATATTTGGGGGCTTTGGGGTTGCAAGGCTGGAGCTTGGCTCTAACCTTAATGCTGGCTGGTGACCTGGGGCAAGCTGGCCTCAGTGTCTTCATTTCATGATGGGGTGATAACAGGGTTTTCATAATATTTAAGGAGAGAATTCTCGGAAGACTCTTGGAAAAGTGTCTGGTACTTAGAGAGCTTTTGCTAAATATAGCCTATTATTATTATCCTATTTCTGAATTTTTATTTTTTAAAAAATTTTTAATTTAAAAAAAAATTATTTCTGAGAGAGAGACAGCGTGAGCAAGAGAGGGTCAGAGAGAGAGGGAGGCACAGAATCTGAAGACAGGCTCCAGGCTCTGAGCCATCAGCACAGAGCCAGACGCAGGGCTCGAACCCATGAACCATGAGATCATGATGGACGTTCAACCGACTGAGCCACCCAGGCGCCCCCCTGACTTTCTAGAATGAGGGGGAAAAAAAGGCTTTTCAAACGAAAAGTAAGAAGCTGCTTCTGAGACAGTCCTTCTGCTGTCAGTCCTGACCCGGGGTCTCTCCTTCCCTCAGGGGTCACATTTTCGTTCTTCTGGAAGACGCAGGGAGAGCAGTCCAGGCCGATCCCTTCTGCTTACGGGGGACAGGTCGTTTCTGAAGGGTTCAAGGTCTGCTCCAGCGGCGGCAAGGGCTCCGTGGAGCTATACACGCGGGAGAACGCCAAGACGTGGGAGGCCACCTTCAGCCCGCCAGGTAAGGGCACCTTGGCCTACGCTTGGCCCGAGAAGACGCTGGGGCACCCGGGCCCTGCCTCGGTCGTCTGCTGCCCCGGCCTCAGCCTCTGCATCCCCGGGGGAAAGTGCTGACCTGCCCTGCCCCGAGGTCAAGGAGGTCAAGGTCTGGGGGAGATGAAACGCGATACTGCCGGTGGGTAGTGTGATTCCTGCTCCCGTTTCTCCTTCTTCCCCCTCCNTAGAGGTAGAGACTTGGCAGTGTTTATTTAGAATGTGATGTGAAGATTTTTTGGACAAGTGGCTGAAGACCGGGGGGGAGGGGCGTCTTCAGGGAGGGCAGGAGCTGGGGCCATGGTGGGGGGTGCTCTGGGGCAAACGGAGAGCAGCCCGGAGGGCCCTGCAGACGTGGGGGAGTTCGCAGGTGGGTGCTGCGGGCCGGCGCGGCTCTGTCCGGAGATCCCTGCTTTCTCTGTGCTCTGTGGGGTGAGGTGGGGTCATGCGCTGGGCACAAGTCAGGGGTGCGGGGTGGGAAGCTCGGGGAGCAGAGGGTCTGAAGTGGACCCTGGACAAGGCAGAGGTGACCAGGGCCCCGGAAGTGTTGGGGTGACGTTGAGGGGAGCCCAGTCCAGGCTGGGGACTAAGAGGGAACCACGGCGGGGGAGGGGGGCTGGCAGAGCGAAGGCCTCCAGTAGGAGGTACCTTGGAGAAACTTAAAAGGAAAATTCATTTTCTGGCCCATTTAAAGGAGGCTGTGTGTCTCGGTTGTAAAAGACCTGGAGCCAGACGGGCGGGTCAAAGCCCTCCCTGTGCCGGGCTACCTGTGAGAGTCGGGGAGCCCTGCCCACTCACTCACAGCACGCCTGAACCCCGCTTCCATAAGAGGTCTGGGAGAATCTCACCTACTTGTGTTCTCTGACCCCAGGCCAGGATTCCCCGCCTCCCCTGCCCCCAGACGGAAATACCGTACCTTGTTAACGGCTCTTATCACCTTCTGCCCAAGGTCAGGTTCTTATGTAAGAGTCTTATCCCCATGATGCTTGGGGCTGACACTGTACGGGGCACCTAGTAGGTTTCCTCAACATATTTTAAGGTAAAGTCTACTGAACTCTGTGTTTCCACCCAGGGAAATGGGGAGAGTTGTAAACATTTCTGCCTGGCAATACACTATTTATTTGTTCCTTGAAGAAAGCTGTTATTTTTGCTTTAAATTCAAGGGCAATAATACTTTGGACCCATTTAGGACACCAAGGCTCTTCCAGAGACTCAAGATTAATAAAGTTGCATAATCCTGAGCAAGAAAGTCCTAAGTAATTGCTGATTGATTGGCTGTGTGTGTGTATATATATATATACATATGTGTGTGTATATATACATTTAAATATATATATTTTATTTTATGTTTTATTATGGTAAGTGTGTTCTTTAATCCCCATCACAGATTTCCCCCACCCCTCCACCCATCCCCCCTCTGGTGACCATCAGTTTGTTCTCTACAGTTAAAAGTCTATTTCTTGGACTGTTTCTCTTTTTTCCCTTTGCTTGTTTCTTAAATTCCACATATGTGTGAAATCGCATGGTATTTGTCTTTCTCTGACTTACTTCACTTAGCAGAATACTCAATAGCTCCATCCATGTCATTGCAAATGGCAAGATTTCATTCTTTCTTATGGCTGAGTACATACACCACTTCTTTATCCATTCATCAGTCAATGGATGCTTGTGCCATTTCCATAATTTGGCTGTTGTAGATAGTATTTTTGTATTCTTTGGGAAAATACCGAGCAGTACAATTGCTGCATTGTAGGGTGGTTCAGTTTTTAACTTTCTGAAGAGCCTCCATACTCTTTTTCTGAGTGGCTGCACTAATTTGCATTCCCATCAACAGTGCACGAGGGTTCATTTTTCTCTACATCCTCACCAACACCGGTCACTTCTTATGTTTTTTAGTTTAGCCATTCTGACAGGTGTGAGGTGGTATCTCATTATGGTTTTGATCTGTGTTTCCCTGATGATGAATGATGTTGAGCATCTTCCCATGTGTCTATTGGCCATCTGGATATCTTCTTTGGGGAAGTGTCTGTTCGCATCCACTGCCCACGTTTAAAGTAGATTATCTGGTTTTTGGGTGTTGAGCTGTATCAGTTCATTATAGATTTTGGATACTAGCTAGCCCTTTATCAGAGATGTCATTTGCAAATATCTTCTCCCATTCAATGGGTTGTCTTTGAGTTTTGTTGATTGTTTCCTTCACTGTGCAGAAGCTTTTATTTTGATGAGGTCCCAATAGCTTATTGCTGGGTGATTTAAGATGATGCCTGGCTCAAGATGATACGTGTCCTTTAAAGGGATGTCTTATTTCTTCCAGAATTAAGCCCATGAGACAACCTAACACAATACTTGAAAAACAAAGTGGGACCCTTTGTGCGATAAGCTGCCACCAAAGTCTGATGAACATTCTTCTTATTGGTGACTGTGGTTTTCATGCCAGAGAGAATGAGCCCAGAGGGTGGCCCTGATATCAGGATGCCACTGTGTTTATTAGTGTTACATGTACCAGATCAGAGCAGAGGTGGATACCAACTGCCCTGGGCTGAGTCACGCCCCCAGATAGGTTCTATTGTCCAACAGGCTTTATTGACCCGCACTATGAGGCCATGGGCAGGACTAAAAAAATTGTTTTTTGAACAAGTTACGACCATTAGGTATTATTTCATTTTATTTTAAAATAGCAAAGGACCTCATTTAAAATAGCAAAGTGTCTCTCTGGACTGCTTCTGGAATTTGGGGGATGGGGATAATTTTTTCCTTGTGTTTCAAAGGACTGAGGAAACTTAGATCTGTATTATGAAGGACTCGGCAAGGGTAACAGTGACTAATCATCGCAGAAAGGATGTGCTTAGCAACTGGGCAACTTGTGCTTCCCACATCAGCAGAACAGTGATCTTTGCTCTTTCCAGGTCCCTACTGGACTCATGTTCTGTTTACATGGAAATCCAAGGAGGGTCTGAAAGTCTACGTCAATGGGACCTTGAGCACCTCCGACCCAAGTGGCAAAGTGTCCCATGCCTACGGGGAGCCCAGCGTCAACCTCGTGATTGGGTCCGAGCAGGACCAGACCAAGCGTTATGAGGTCGGAGCTTTCGATGAGTTCATCATCTGGGAACGGGCCCTGACCCCGGACGAGATTGCGATGTACTTCACAGCTGCTATTGGTCAGTGGGCATGGGGGTGGGCTCGGGCCAGCTCTGCCCATCTCTGGGAGGACAGGGCTCCTTCTATCTGCCTCCCTTACTGGCATTTCTCGCTCCGCGCTCTCCTGAGGCGGCCGTCTGCACTGCAGGCTGTGAGGCATCCTAATGAACCTCATAAATACAGCCATTTCCCTAGAACACCTGTTCCCTAGGATGAAGGAATTGGCACCTTAACAGAGATACACTGAGATGAATATTCTGTGGGTCATCAAGGGGTTTCCAGGTGTATGTGGTGGATATTACAGATACCTTTGGGAACAGATATTGTGGCTCCATTAGTGCATCTGATCAACAAATGTTTACCAGGTGCTACCTGCATGCCAGACTTATGGGTCCTCAGGGACAGGTGGCCTGGGTTCAATCTTCACTCAACCCCAACAAGCTGTGGGACGTGGGAAGTCACATTTTTTTTTGCTGAGGTAGAATTCATGTAACATAAACTTAACCATTTTAAGGCATATGATCTAGTGGTACTTCCTATGTTCACTGCATTATGCAGCCATCCCCTCTGGTTTCAAGTGTCATCACCCCAAAAGGAAATCCAGGAGCCACAAGCTTGTTCTCCCCTGTCCCCCTTCCAGACCCTCAGCCCCCACTGGTCCACTCAGTCTCTACAAACTTCCCTTTTCTGGGTCTTCCAACTACATGCAATCATGTAACATGGGACATTTTGTATCTCACTTTTCCCAAATTACCGTGTTCTCCTTTGTAAATGGATGGAAACAGTGCTGCTCACGTCCCAGAGGTGGGGGCTGTGGAGACACAGCGTGACAGGTGCCAGACACCAGCACCGTGCCTGCACGTGGCAGGGTTTCACAACATTTTTGCTGATTTAAGATTAATATTTACTCCCTCCATTCTGTTTTCATTGTGTTAACAAGTAAATGCCCCGCTTCTTTAACATGAACTAATCTGCCAGAAAATGACAGTCACTCATAAACATTTGTTGGTTAGCCACTGCGTGGACACCAGAGCAGCAGGGACAGGTCAGGACCAGGAGATGAAAGGCCTGCCCACTCCCTCAGGTTCTGACAGTGAGTCTCTCAGCTGTTAGGACCCTGTGATTATATGATAGGAAACACGACTGAAGTAACTTACACCAAGGGCGGGGGGAATCTCCCACAATGCAACCAACAGGAGAAGACTTGCTTCAGGACCGGTTTGCTCTAGGTGCTCCCATGTGTCACCCGGAATCTGTGTTTGACTCTGCTTCCTTCTGGTGGTGCCACTATGGCTGCCATTCCCTCCGAGGTTCCTCCCCCATCCTCGTAGAAGGCGAGGAACTTCTCTCTTCTGTCACCTCCTTTAGCAGGACCGGCCAGGAGTCTCATCTGACCAGACTGATCCATGTGTTTCCCAGGAGCCCGGGACTGTGGCTGGGGGTGTGGAATGTGCTAACTGCCTTAGCCCTGGGACACAGTCCACCCCTGACATGGCAGTGGGGTCAGCTCCTCCAAAATGCAGAGAAGGGACTCCCTGAAGATGACTGTGGCTGCTGGTCTCGAGAGCAGGGCCTGGCCGCTGTGTATGCAGAAAGTCTGTGTCCCCTGCAGCCTTTGACACTCGCATTTTTCACTGAGAAAGTGGAATTCATTCCTGTCACACAAGTGACAGAAGGACAAAATATGTCCTTTGAAAGAAAGAAGGATATCAATCATCTGCATTTTATAGCTTAAGATTTGGAGATTTGTCACTTTGAGACCAAGATGTCACCTGTATTTGTGTTACGGAAAGCCTCACACAAATCCTGCTTTCTCGATACTTTACTGGAAAGAGGTGTTGCTGTTTCTGGTTCTTGTGGCTGTCCCAGCAAACCCTCATCCCCAGGACAGCCCAGGGCTCAGGGATAGGGTGCATCAGCCCCACGCATGGCACAGCCTTTCAGGTCACCTCACCCTGTGCCCCGTGAAGGTGGTGGTTGATTTTGGGGGGGCATTCAGGAGACATGTTGCATTAACAGCTACATATCCCAGGAAGTGCACCCATGCACCTTTGCTGAACCAGAACTAAACCCATCAGAGCCCCGTATCGCTTGGGTACTTGGTTCTGGAGACAGGTCACATGACATAAAGCACGTATAGAGAAAATGACCCAAAGTCCCCTGGACTGCCCCGTGTGAGTTGGTCCACCAGAGCCAGGGCCACGCCAGCTGTGTGTGGACAGACATCTGGGCTGAGGTCCAGCCTGCTCTCACACCAGGCCCGGGCCCTGCTGTGTCTGGTCTGTAGGAGGAGGCAGAACCTGGTCTTTGCATAAAGACCCTGTCTGCACACCAAGGGTGTGCCCAAAGCAGGCATTTCCCTGGGTGACCTGCCCAGAGGGGGTGTCCCCTTCTAATCCATTGGCCAGAGCAGGCCAGATGGGGTGACCTTTTCTAACTAATACAGAGGCAGAGGGCGGATCATCGATCACCAGGTCAGCTTGGCACCTAGTGCCACAACGGATGGCCACCCTTTCCACACAGAATCAGAGGAAGTAGAGGCTGTGTTCAGAGTTGTATGGTTTCCGAGGATATATTCTGTACGCTGGAAACACACCCACATAATCCAATGCCTGCAAAACAAGTGCCCCTTGGGACCAGAGACTGATACAGGACACAGAAGAGTCTCATTTCTCCTCATGGCCTTGCAGGGTCATCGACGGTGACAGTGGGCAGGGTTGCCGGGCTGATCCTTACTGTCCTGCATCTTACTTTGTGGACTCACAAGAGTTACACGTGAATTGGATGGGGCTCCTCTGTAACTACTTGGCACTTGAGGAACGAATGTCACTCTGACTTGGAGAACCTAGTGTTCTCTAGTCCTCTGGGCAGTGTCTCTCCTTCAGCACCTTGTCCCCAGCTACTCAGCCCCACCTCAACCCAAGGGGCCAGTTACTACTGGAGCTAACCAGGGATGATGAGGTCATTTCCTTAGATCACTCCAAGCAACCTTGAGAGATTTTTCTGGAAATGAGGTAGAGTGTCTAGTTAGTCTGTGTTCTTACCAGGAAATGCTAAGACTCGAAATAGCTGGTGGAGAACAGGAAGAAAAGAGCAAACATGGCTTATCTTTGGTGTTGGATGTCTTCATTATTTGTAATTAACCAAATGGAAAAGAGTAACCAGAATCCTCAGGGTTGAGAGGGCTCAGGAGGATAGTCTGCCTCACCGCTTTGTTTATTTGTCTTGCGTCGTCCATCTGGGAGGGAGGGCCTGACTGGATGGATGGTCTGTCTTAGCCCAGAGATTAGCAGCACTCTGTATTTTATCTCCAACTAGTCCAGGTGCAATTGAAGGCTATTTTTTTGGTTCTGTATTTATTTGAAATCGGTAAAAGTTTACATAAAATCATCTTTGTATATGACGATGTGCATGAAGGGTGTTCAAAAGCAATTTGAAATATAAACAGAAAAGTAATGTGGCCTGGGAAAATCCATACAATCTACCCACTAAGCTAATTTATTAGCCCTTTATCTGTCCAACAGCATTCCTGCTCAACATTCTCAGGCTGTCTTAGGCGGGTCTGAAGCTGGAGTTTTGAATAAAGACAGGCCTTTCTTAGGTTGGAAGAGTGACCATGTTTCAGCCCTTAATTAAGTGTTGTTGGTTGGGTTTTTTTTTTTTCCAGGAAAGCATGCTTTGTTATCTTCAACACCACCAAGCTTCTTCATGACGCCCCCAGCCAACACTGTGGTGAGCATACACATTGATCTCGGCCCCCTTCTTACTGAAGCCTTTCGGCTTAGACTGTATGCCAGGACTGAATTCCAGAAGACGGTCTGGCTCTCTCTTGCTGGCAGTGTAGTGTCTGGGAAGGAGTCATCCCTGAAGGAGAAGCTCACTTTGGCACTAACTCTGGATTCTCAGCTGACTGAAGGGAAAGTCCTCTGCTTCTTGTGGCCTGTGGCCAAAGGGGTCGAAAGGAAGTAAACCAGACACCCGGGGACACAAACACACAGACCGTCTTCTGGGCAGGCGGCACAGTGAGCGGCGAGCAGGGGGCTGTGCGCAGATGCATGCCTTCTCTTTGTGCCCCTTGTCCCGTTGTTTCCGGAGATCAGTCCACTCAGAAACACTCCGCTCTGGAAGTAGAATTTGTAATCATGTCACTTACCTTACTTGGGAGCTTTAAGGGGACAGTGAGGGCACAGACTCTTGCACCATCTGTGTGGGTACAAATTCCCGTTGTTCCACATGCATTTCTGGGTCAGCCTCTGTGCTTAGTTTCAGCTCTCAAATGGGTGGGTCTTTCCTGAGGTTATTAGTACATGTCATAGTCATAGAAGTGTCTGGTATGGGGCAGGAGAAGTACCATCGTCACAGGGCTTTAAGAGGTACACGGCCTGGAGCACAAACTGAACTTCAGTAGGACTTCTTGGCTGGCATCCCCAGCCCGACCTCACACCTCTGATTCCTTTTAGCTGCCCACCAATGCCTACCGTCCTATCATAACCAACTTGACAGAGGAGAGAAAAAACTTCCAGAGTCCAAGAACTGGATTGAGTTACCTGCGAAATGTGTCCCTCAACTTACCCAGTAAGCCTCTCTCACAGGAAACTGCGCTGAACCTCACCAAGGTAAAGCTATCTCGTTTCTGTCCCTGGCAGATCAGAGCAGGCAAACTGCCAGATCCAGACACACGGGCGTGTTTTGTTTGACCTGCACAGACTTAGAGAAGAAAAGTCATGAGCTCCTACATAAAAGTCTGGGTTACAGACTTCTCACGAACACCCAGATGGGGTGACCCCCTCCAGCCAGCTCTGCCCAGCTCGCTGGGGCCTCCCTCAGCTCACACTCAGCTCTTCACCTCCCCTTCCCACGTCTGCACCACCTGGCTGCTGACCATCTGGCTGTGCAATCCTGCTGCTCCCATGGCAGCACCGGAAGGGTGGGGCTGGGTCTCGGCAGATGTGGCCATGGGGCAACAGACTTCAGTCTGCACACCGGGTGTGATGTGCATGTCGGTGGGAATTCCCCAGTTATGTAAAGCACGCAGTGAAGCGCCATTTACGGGATGGAACCAAGGTGCTTTTCACCCTCCTCCAAATACTCTGCAGGTCAAGGTAGAGGCTGATCCCTGGCTCTTGCGGACTTAACTTCCATTTCAGCCCCGGGGCTCTTGGCCGAGTGGGTTTCCCCTGGTGACTGCAGTGTAAGGGCCCCGAGCAGGGTCCAAAGGGCTGACTGCAGGCTTGCATTTCCCTCCGCGGCTGCTTGCCCAGTGCCCTGGTCACGCTGGTCATCTGCGATATGGGGGCGACCGCAGGGTACTCGGCTTGGGGGCCCCACATGGGCTCCTGAGAGCGGAGAACAGGGTCTGTCACTGGTTGAGTGTTTCGTCAGAGTTCTTCGTCCTCCTTGGCCTGCGGGCTGAAGGCCGACCTGGAGAGGCTCGGGACACTTGGGCGTCCTCAAGTGGGGGCAGGGGCGAGGGCTGACTCCTCTGCTGCTCTGGGCCCCGGGGTCCTGGCGCCTGCCCCATGTCCCCGGGCCAGGCACCCACCCTCTGCCAGCCTCTACCAGGCCATCCCGCCTGCCGGGCCGCCCGGGGCTAGCGGCACGCAGGGCTTCCACACAGGGGTGCGGGAGTGCTCCGCCCTCGGCTCCAGTGCTCCGGTCTTCCCGCGCAGCGGGGTTCCGGGCGGCGGCGCAGTTCCCCACACACTCCACCTCGTTTCCCACAGGCTGGGGGAGCTCCATACCCCACGCCTCACACCACTTCGGTCAGTCCCTGACGGAGAGGGAAACGCTTTCCCAGTGTTCCCCCGGTCAGCTCTCCCCTCACAGCTCATTGGGCAGAACCCGGTCACATGACCACAACCTGGCCAATCACTGGCCAAGGAGAGCAGGCGGGGTGTGATGGCTCAGCCAATCTTAAGGAGACGGAGGCGGGACCAAAGTGCTGTGCTTGCGCACTTCGCGCTCCCCTGCAGCAGCCCTGGGGTGGAAGGAAGGGTTCCCAGCGGGCGTGGGCTGCGCGCGGTGTGGGGGGCATCCTCTGGGGCGTACTTCCGGTGGAATGTGGAATCCGATGCAGGCTTACACAGGTCATTTTGAGGCTTGGTGATTTTGTCTTTCCCTGTGACTCCCCCTCCGGGCCACCTGACAGGTGGGGATGGCAATTTGGCCCTGGACTGCTCGGGGAGGAGTGGAGGCAGCGGCTCATCCGCAGGGGTGGGAGCCGCCTCGGAGCCGCCTGAGTTTAGTCTGTAGGGCAGCTGCTGCTTTTGCGAGGGAAGCCACATACCTGGATCCTTAAAGTGGAAAATCTTCCAATTTTTAAGAAGTGGATAGCTAACGGACATTTAAAAGCAGTCATTTGCGGATGTGTGAGGCAGAGTCGGCCTGTGGGCTCTCGATTTGGGACCTTTGGTGTGGGACCCAGTGGAGAGACCTGTCTGGGCATTCTGCAGATGAATCCTGCAGATTTGCCCCAAACCCCACCCATCCCTGACTGGGTAAGAAGTAAAAATCCTTGGCATCCATTATCCCTTTTTCCATGATGTCCTGGCTTCTCACGGCTAGCCCTGGGACAGGAAAATGAGAAGTCATTTCCTGTGCTGGGTGATAAGGGGGCCATTAGCCACATCTGGCTGTGGAGTACTTGAACTGTGGCTAATTCAAATTGAGATGTGCCCTAATTGTAAAATACGGCCTGGATTTCTAAAACTTAGAACAAAGAAAATAACGTAAAATATTGAATTCATAATTTTTATATTAAGTGCATGTGGAAATGCTATGTTAGGTATATAGATATGGGAGTAAGTAAAATATATTCTGAAAATTAATTTCAACTGTTGCCTTTTTACTTTTTAAAATATGGCTACTAAAAGATTTAAAAGTTGAAATGTGGCTTGTATTATATGTTTATTCCGCCAAACTGCTCTAGATAGAATAGGAGCTGGCAAATTGTAGCCCTTGGGCCAAATCTGGTCTGTTGCTTGTTTTGGTAATAAAGTTTTATTGGAACATGTTCATTCAGTTTTGTGTTGTCCATGGCCCCATTTGTACTACAACGGTAGGGTTGAGTGTGACAAAATTGTACTTAGGGCTTAATTGCTTTACTAGGTGATCTTTAAAAACATAAAAGTGCCAACTCCTGTTCTAGATTATAAATTCTAGGATACAAGCTAAGTGGTGTCATTTTGTCTGCCTTTAGGCATTCTTAGAAACCATGGGAGAGGTTCTTCAACTGCCCAGTTGGATTGATGTGTCGGAGGTAAGACAAAAAACATTTGATCTTCAAAATGTACACTGTGTCTTCCTAGAAGTGGTGTAATTATGGCTCAATTCACATCCCTAAGAGAAATGATGCATCTCTCAGTCCTGCAATCTGGGACATTAGAGCTCAGACCAGATATACAACTGATTTGAAGTGCCTTGTCTTCTGCATGGCTCAAGAGTTGTGTGAGTGTCAATAATGTGTCACTGTCCTCAACACCGAGCAGGGAGAGGGTTACTTGGTTGACCTTTGTTTATCATTTTTAATAGACACCTTTGCTTTATCATTTTTACCATTACATTTTTCTTAAATGGTAATAAAAACATGTTTTATATTTAAAGATCATTAGAGCAATGGAAATAAGTGGAACATGTGGCAATATGTACTTCATGATAAGTGTAAAAACCAAAAAAGCTTCTCTTTTTCTCTGAACTCCAGATAATTAGAAAAGAGAATGGAATACTTTTTTCTTTTTAAAAGTAACTTCATTGATTTTACTGTTTAATAAAACAAGTTAATAAGTTGTAGAGAAGGTAGAAACTGCAGATGATAAGAAATATATAAATGAACAGTCACCTGAAGTCCTACGGCAGACCATGACCCTGAGCATTGTTGCATACACCCTTCCGTCTAGCTTACATTTCAATCACGTGTGTGTATATTCCGCAAATACATTGGATGTATGCTTCAATCTGGTTGTCCTTAACTATGTCTGGGCCGTTTCCAACGACAGTAGGTATATCAGTCAGGCTGGGCGAGGCTGTGCTGCAGTAACAAAGAGACCCCTGCCTCCCAGTGGCGTAGCACCATTGAAACTTTTCACTGATGCAAAGTCTGAAGTGGGCCTGAGGAGCCCTTTTGCAGTCTGGTGACCTGGGGTCCTGGCTCTGTCCATTTTCTGATGCCACGGTCTTGACATGGGCCCTGCAAGGTTGCCTAGCAGGATGGAGGACTCATAACCGCGTAGCAGGGCTACACCCACACTGGTGTAGTGTTAAAGTGCTCATTCTCCTGAATCCCTATAACGTTTAATAAATATTTGCCAGTCGGCAGCAGAAATGTTATTAATGGGATTGCTATAGGATTTGCATTTGATGAACTTTTTATTTGAACAGTTTCAAACAGGAGGTTGGATTTAACACTGGCAAAGGGAGGGCAAAAAAAGGATCCTGAATTTAAGATTGATATAATCTTACCTAGAAACCTTTTTTAAAAGGCACAGCCCTCCAGCGTCCACAACCTCCAGGGGACTCTGCACAGGGGGAAAACCCTGGGAAATGGCCAGTGGAGGACCTGAGTAGGCCTCTTTTCTCAGCAGCACTTTAAAGTGACTTTTTCTGAATGCCCCGCCGTGAAATGTAAACAGTCCTGAAGCTGTTCAGACGTAGGCAGACTCGACTGTGCAGTGGAGGGAACGTATGACTCAGCCGATGGCCATCAGGCTGCAGGCCGGGAACCCAGGTCTCCGTGTGTCCCCCGTGCCTGGCCGATGGCAGTCAGGCCACGTACCTGAAAGAAATTGTCTGAACTTGGCTTCCCTGTTCTATTTCCAGCTCATTAGGTTCTCAGGGAGCGTGTATCTGTGAGAGAAGGCTGCGGATGCTTAGCAGGCAGATGGTTTTCAGAAAGGCAGGAAGGAGAGAGGAGCACGATGGCAGACGGGAACAGCTACCACATACCTGGGGGGCCGAGAGGCCCTGTCCCTGGTAGATGTGTGGCTCACGATAAGGGACAGTCAGCCCAGTGTGGGCTGTCTGCAGAGATATGGGGTGGCCAGGAGGGACCCCTGCCTTCTTGGGGGCAGTGAGCATTGGGGTACTCTCTGCTTCGGGGCCACAGGATGAGTGAGGAGGACTCTGGCAGGAAAGGGATGCACCGGGCAGGTCACCCAGACAGGATCTAGGGAGCTGGCATCTCTAAAGCATCCCTCCCCTGCATGGATGGGGCCGCTCAGAGATTGGCTGAGGTTCTTAGTGAGTTCAGGGTGCAGGTCAGACTGGGTCTCCGGCACCTGGGTCTAAGCCCTGGAGCCGATGGCCTGGGTGACCCGGGCGTCTGTGCTGCGCGGGCTCGGCTGGGTGTTCGCCAGCAAGAGGGGTAGTGGCCTGGCGCCTACCCATCTGGTCATCGAGAGGTCCGGCCTGGCCTGCAGTAGCCTCCGCAGATGCGGGGTGCTCTTCTCCTGGACGGGGCACCGGCGGAGCCAGTGCGAGCGGGACCCTGCACGCTTGGCGAGTGTGCCTCCGGGGGGGGGGTTCATGCCGGTTCTGTTTGCTCAGTTCCTTCACGTCGTGTCGTTTGCAGCACAACGCCGTCGTGCTGGGCTTGATAGAGACTGTCGACATTGTCATGGGCCACATCTCTTTCAACCTGCATGCCAGTGAGCCTCAGGTCACCATCATCGGCTCCTCCTCCATGGCAGGTAGGTGTCGGCCCAGGGCCAGACGCTGCGGCTGGTGCGGGCGGAGGCACGGGGGGTGCGGGCGGAGGCACGGGGGCCGCGGGTGGGACACCGGCCTCTGGGGTTGGTGCTGATGGCCCTGCAGCCTCCTGCACACGCTCACGTACGCACAGACACATCTGCATAAGTACACATCCACACTTGCACAGGTGCACGCACAGTGCACACACACAGGAAAACAGGTGCGCACATGTGCACGCAAACGCGCGTGCGCTGGTACACACACAGCGTGTAAACACACGGGCACAGGCGCATGCACAGCGTATACACGCACAAGGATAAGTCCACAGACAGCATTTACACATACGTGCAGGTGTGCATAGACATGCGCACAGACATAGCACAACGCCTGTCAGCCAAGACAGACCTCGCTGCTTTTCTCAACTATGTCCCCCTTACACAAAATTACAGGAGGGTGAGTGAGGGTGGGAGGAGAGTGAGATCGGGGCGCGTGTGCTTAGCCATCATACGGACCCAAAGCTACGTTAGCATTTGGCGGTGACGTGGGGGCCACTGATCTTGTGTGACGGTCGTCTGTGCTTGGAACGGGAGTTTAAAAGGCACAGGTCCTTTGAGCGTCTGTGGAATAAAAGGTGCAGAATCAGGTTTCCAAGAGCCAGCTGCAGGCTTGGCCTACGTCTGCTTTTCCAAGATAATCCCAGCGGAGTCCCACACGCGCTGACTTCCTGGCTCTTCCGTCTGACAAGTCTTTGTCTAGGGAGCACTGCACCGCTCACAGCCCACCACTCACGCCCCACCACTCACGCCCCACAACTCACAGCCCACCACTCACACCCCACCGCTCACACCCCACGACTCACACCCCACCGCTCACACTCCACTGCTCACACCCCACCGCTCACACCGCACCACTCACACTCCACTGCTCACGCTGCACCGCTCATACCACACCGTTCACACTGCACTGCTCACAATAAAATGCTCCCACCGCAATGCTTGTACCACCCCTGCTCACCTCCACCACAGTAGTCAGTCTCTGGAATGGAAGCCTAATTAGCCATGTAGGATAGTTGTAGTGGGCATTTGTTGGCCAAGATAGCTGTCTCCGTGCAATGACACATTTGCCTGATGGCTTGAAGGCCAGCGTTTCACGGGGTCCCCCAGAGTGCAGTGAGGAGCAGCCCTCCCCTCCGCATGGGGGGAGGGTCTCATTGCATAACTAAGTGCCATGGTGACTGAGGCCCGGAGAGAAGGAGGGGGTCACCTCAGGCCACGAGGCCCCCACAGCGTGTGGCCGGATGGACACGTTAGCCACATAGTCGAAATTACTTTCCCTGGACTCTTATTTTTTTCAGGTCCTCATTTTCTAGAGGTAATTATACTACCCAGGGGAGCATGTTTCATTTACAAAAAGCAGAAGCAGATGGGGTTTTACAGCCCAGTTTCCTGCGCTGTGGAGCTTACTGACTGTGGCTTCCTGTCTTTGGCTTGTTCTCAGAGTTCTCTGTGGCCAAACTCCTACCCGAGACCATAAATTCCTCCCACTACCGCTTCCCAGCCCAGGGCCAGAGCTACATCAAGGTTCCCCACGAGGCTTTCCGCAGCCAAGGTGAGTGCAGCTGCGGGGCCCGGGGCAGGGTGGAGGTGGGGGGCTCTGCCTGTCCTCATTCTTCCAGATGTTACCTGGCCAGGCACCGCCCTCAGACCTGCTCCGTCTTCCTGCAGGAAGGCGTGAGGGACGTCTGCGTGGTCACCGGCATCTGAGGGCTCGCTCCAGTGTGCGAGTTACCGCGGACGCCCCACGTGCCAGTGGCCAACAGGACACGTTCACCCGGAGGATGCGAAGGGGGAGGTGGGGCCGGGACCGCACCTCGAGCGGGGCCTTCTGCCTTCGCGGACTCTAGCGTTTCTGGCGAGTCCGGCTTCCCCCTGAGAGCTGCGGCATCCGTCTGTCTGTAGTTGACTCAGGGGAGGACCAGGGAGTCCTTGTCACAGTTGAATCCACAGCTGAAGGGTCACAAAGTTTCTGCTCAGACTCAGGGCAAATTCCAGCCTGAAGGTCCCTCACTTTCTCCCTCCTCGCAGGAGCTGCCCCTCTGGGTTTGGGTGTGAGGGTCGGCGCCGTGCGTCGCTGGGCAAGTGGGTTCGGCTGGGGGCTTTGTCACTGGGAAGGTTGACAGGTGTCTGCGACCCTCTGCTTTTCCCCAGCCTGGACCACCATCGTGGGCCTTCTCTACCACACAATGCACAATTACTTGGACAACATCCAGCCAGCCAAGACCAAGTAAGTCCCTCAGGGTCACCCAGTATGGAGAGGGCAGGGGGTGGGTGTGTGCCTGTTTGTTGGGTGGCTGGCAGCTGTGACACCCCAACCTCCCCACCATCACAGGCACACACAGTATTGCCTTGGAGGACACTGGGGGTTGGGTGGGCCCCGCGCGGGCAGGCTGAGAGTACAGCGGTTAGGCCACTGTATCTGCCCTGCCTGGAATGACCTGTGTGACCATGGGCGAGTGACCCAACTGCCTGAGCCCCAGCCGCCACTTCTGTTGAGTGGGAGGACAGTGGCGCATCACTGATGGATATATCCATCAGTCAGGATATATTAGATACCTTGCCTTAGGCAGAAGGTGGGGAGACTGGGGGCTCATGAGGCTAAGGCGGCTTCGGGCATGGTTGGATCCAGGGACCCAGGGGATGCCTTACACCTGGTCTCTCCATGTCCTGTGTTCTGTGTTGGCTCACATCCAAGGAGGCCCCTACCTAAAAGCACCGCTGGCTCCAGTAGTTCAGGGGGACCTTGGGTTCTGAGGTCTCCAAAGGAGAAGAGCCTTTCCAGAACGTGTTCATGGAAACTCAGGAAGGGCTGTGATTGGCCCGTTTGGGTCATGTGCCCATCCTGGCTCCTCCAATCATTGTGGCCCAAGCATCTTGCTCTTTCATTGGCCAGGTCTGTTCACATGACCCTGTGGAAATCCAGGGTGGGCTGTGAGTGGGCCATTTGGGTCCTGGGCCTATTTTGTCCCTTCCACTCATGGTAGTTGGAGCATCCTATACTCTCATTGGCTAGCTCTGTTCACATGACCCTGTGGAAACTCAGGGAGGACCGTGGTTGGTCCATTTGGGTCCTGTGCCTATCCTGGCCGCCCCATTGTGGTGGCCGGAGCCCTCTGCTCTCTCGCTGGCAGTGTCTGCTCCTGTGGGGATGGGTCACCCCTCTCAGACCGCAGGGAGAGGCTGCCTCCTCCGGGGCGAGGGGAGAAGAGAGTCTATTCGTCCCCTTTCATGGGGTCCCCCTCACCCCAGCTCGGTGAGCCGCCACTTGGCTCCCTTGCATCCCTCCTCACCCCGGAAGCTGTGGGTCCTCTCTGCCGCCCTGCGGGGTGGGCTGCTGATGCCGGCACTGCAGCCAGCGGTGTGAACCCCGGTAATGGGAAGCAGGCAGCTATTCAAACAGCCTCCGGGTAAGGGGGGGAGGCTGATGAAGACCTTGTACGAGCAAAGGTAGCTGAGCCCCGGCGTCCTGTGTTCCGGGACGCTCTTTTCCCACCGCCTGGATGGACATAGCGTTTGGGGAGGGGGTGGCCTGGGGGAGAAGACAGCCATGATTTTGCTCTGGATCTGGGTCCCTTCACTCTGGGAAAGCCTGCAGTTGGACGAGTTTCCTTATAACTAAGGAAAGGGGACCTGTCACTCTTTGTTTTTAAATGTTTACATGTTTATTTTTGAGAGAGAGAGACAAATAGTGGGAGGGAGGGGCAGAGAGTGGGGGAGACACAGAATCTGAAGCAGGCTCCAGGCCCTGAGCCTTTGTCACAGAGCCTGACTCGGGGCTCATACTCCCCGACCAGAGGATCGTGACCTGAGTCAAAGTCAGATGCTCACCCCACTGAGCCCCCCAGGCATCTGGGACCTGCCACTCTTTGTGTGTGAGTTCCAGAAATCTTCAGGAGAGCCGTTAAAGGAAAGTTCCATCACTTTTCCTCAGAAAGATGCCCTCCCACCTGTTTGGGGGATATTTCTCCAAATCCAAGGTTGTGAATGAAAAATGGGCCCGCCCTCGGCCGCCCTTAGCTGCAGCTCTCCTAGCTGAATGTTCTGGCTGAAGGTGATTTGTCAGTGAAAAACAGGAACTGACACGTTTATGGGGCCCGGCAGAGCCGTGGGGGCCAAGGGTTAGGGCGCTCAGGGAGAACCGGGTCTGTACCGCTATCTGCATCTTCCCTCTGCCTCCAACTAGGAAAGGAAAGAAAAGGTGGAACTGCTCTTTACGGACCCAGGCGTGTGCGCACATTTCAGGGGACGATTCCCTGTGAGCAAGTAGAATCCCGGCTCCAGCTAGGTGCCAGCAAACGTTTCCTTAAAGGGCCAGCTGGTAAATATTTCTGCCTTTATGGGCCATACTGTACCCGTCACAACTACTCAGTCTGCCCTGGAACGTGGAAGCAGCCTCAGGCAACACGGAAAGCAGTGGGAGTGGCCCGGTGCCAATAAAGTTTTATTTATAGGCGTGGGCAGCCGGCCAGGCCTGTGTTTGCACATCCCTGCTGGAGCTTGTTAGGCTAGCAGCGGCGGACAGGGGAAGAGACCGCGTTTGTCCTGCTTCGGGGGGCGAGGGTGGGGGGCCCAGGGCTCTGCTTGAAGCCCAGCAGGTGGGCATTCAGGCCGTCAGCCTCCTGCCGCCACTGTCTTCACTGCCCCCGCTGCCCACAGGGAGGGCTCTCGGAAGCTCGGAACTCATGCTGCCACGGTCTGGAGCCCCCAGGGTCAGCTCCTCTTGTCCCCGAGAGTCCTGGGCCCTGCGACTCGCACAGGCAGATGGCCCCCCCATGGCCCTCTACCTGTTAGCAGTAACACCCGCTGGCTGCTGGAACCTTCCATCCCGCAAATGCGTGCTCACCTCCCAAAATCCACACAGAAACATTTTGCAGCGATGATGACATATTTTTCAGGCGTGGGAACTTCAGCCTGGGTGAAGGTGGAGGGGCAGCACTTAGTGCAAAGGTGTTTTCTTAATGTCGACATCACCCTTGAAAACAGAGTCACTGAAATAGCTGCTCAAGCACAGCCCGCACCCTGGGGTCTCTCCTGTGGCACCAGCAGGGGACGGAAGTCCCCAACAGCGTCGGAGGTGGCAGCACCGTGTCGGTGCCCGGCTCCTGGCCCTCTTCTGCGGGCGGGGCCCTTACCCGCTGCGTGAACTGGGCAGATGTCTGGCTGTCTCTGTGTTGTCCCCTCTGGAGTAGGGGTGGGGACAGTACGGATGTGCGAGGCCGCCGTGAGCACTAAGTGAGTTAATTGTTTAAACAAAGCTCGAGCTCTTAACGTGATCTGTAAGTGCTTGCTTTTACCACTTGAAAAGAGGACTGGACACCCTCACCATGGTGACTGGAAGAGAAGTATCAAATTCCGCGCAGGGGTGGGAGGAGGGGAGTGGAACCAGCTGGTTGCTTGTCTCCGCAGCCCAGCACCCCCACCCCCTTAGTGTTATACAGTGGAGCCTTCGCACACGGGAGGTTTCTGGAGCCAGGAAAAGAGCAGTGGGGTTGTGACATTCTTTCAGTCCCCCTTTGGGGCGGGGTGGAGTGGGCACCTGGGTTTAGTGCATGAAGGTGGGGTCAGGCTGGCACGGGGTCTCCATCCTCACAGCCAAGCCCTGGGCGGGTCACTGCAGGGGCTCCGGCAACCCAGGCGTCTCACCGTGCCCGGGTCCTGGGCGCACATAGTTGGTCCTTCCTATGCCACCTGGGCATGGAGGGTCCTTGGAGCATCACCTGCCCCCTCACGGCGAGGGCCACTCAGCTCTTCCCGAGGGCTGTGCTCTGCCAGGCAAGCAAGTGTGATGGCCATTTCCTTAGAGCGGGGCCGGGGGTCCGAGCTGGGCACGGGGTCTCCGTTCCCACTTCACAGGTGGAGACCTGGGCCCAGAGAGGGGTGGGACGTTAAGGCTGCCGGCGGGCAGAGGCAGGGCTGTGGCTCAGGTCTCTGGGTCCCCGCATCTCGCTGATGACTCACATGCTGCAGAAGCTTCTGGAGGCTGCAGCTTGCTTAAATGTCTGCACGCGTCCTTCTTTGTAGAGCAATGCCAACCAGTCCAGGCAGGAGGAACGACAGGGTAGGAAAGACACCTTCCTAAGTGTAGTCACGGATCAGGGCAGAGTCGTCAGTGGGTGTTAACACCACCGAGTGAGGGGTAGTTGTGGAACGGGTTGTTCACTGTCGCCCCAAGGGTCCTCGTTAGTTTACAGCATGAGCGGCTGGAGACCGCTGCCAGGTGCCACTCCAGCCAGCTCGTCACTTGACATCATCAACAGTGGGTGTGATATCCCGTGGCCCCCGTGGGACCCCATCGAGGGAGTCAGCGGGGCCCCGGAGTGATCCTGCCCCAAGGGCGTGGCCTGAAGCCCCACGTGGGGAAACCGTCAGCAGATCTCAAGTAAGGGCAAACGATGGTTTGCGCTGCTGGACGTCCATGAAGAAAACCGTGGGGACCGTTCCAGAATTCAGGGGCCTGCAGAGAGGCTCCCTAGTGAGTGCACGGGCCTTGTCGGGCCGAGAGGCACAGGCGGGGACCAGGCATTGCATCGTGTTGCTGAATCGGCGTCGGGTTTCCGGGTGCGGTGACCAGGCTGAGCTGCAGAGAGGGCTGAGTGTCCTCAGGGGAGAGGGGGGAGGAGTGTCATGTGTGCTTCCTCATGGTTCAGCGAGAAGAAAGTTGTGCCTGTGTGCGTGTAGAGTGTAGCTTGTCGGGTGGTGTGACCGTGACCCTGGCAGGGGGTCAGTGGATGGGGGTCTAGGAGGAGACTGAGTGTCCACCGCACCCTTTCTAGCAAATTTTCTGTAGGCTCGAGGGGGGAGGGGCTTGAGCTTAGTTATCAGGTCTGATTAGTCGAGGGAGGAAGAGGATTGTACACCCAGTGCGCTAGGTGTCAGGAAGACCGCTGTGTGGACGCGAGCACGGGCAGGTAGCAGAATCTTCCGCCAGGCTCTGGAGAGCAGATGGCAGGCAGGCAAGGTCCTGACCAGACAGGAGAGCAGCAGGTGGCCGGCCAGCCGTGTGGGAGCCCGGGGACTGCATGCCTCGGGTGCTCCAGGGTGGCTTTCCAGAACTGAAATCCACGCAGCAGACGTTTGCTGACTCGGTGCAGCCGGGCTAGGACCACGGTGAGGCAGGCAGGCACCCGGGGCACAGACCTCAGAGAGGCGCTCGCTCGTGGAGGCACACACATGCCGCGGGTGTCAGGCCCTGGGTGCCGGCACCTCCTTAAATCCCGTGTCGCAGGATCCTTGCCTCCCCCACCCCCGTCTTGGCCCTGAGTATCACTTTAACCTCAAAACTCCGTGAAGCAAGTCCCATATATATCAGGTAGGGTTCTTTCGATTGGGGTGTAAGTAACAGAAAAGCTGGCTTACAGTACGAGCGTAGTTTATTGGGTCATGTCAGCTGAAAGGTGCGTGGGCATATCGGCTTCAGGAGCAGCTTGATCCAGCGTCCGGTTGCTGTCATTCAGCTCAATCTCACTTCCTCCTTTGTTGGGGCCCCTTTCCCAGTTCATCTCTCCCCTCCCGACTGAGCCACTTCCAGGGCCGCCTCCTCCAGGGCTAACGTGTAGCTGAGAGAGGGCTCTGACCCAGCATTTTCCGTCTGAATCTTGTCACGTCTCCTCGGACTTTGTTGGGTCATGTGTCTACCTCTGCACAGTCACCGCGGCCCGAGGGAGGCAGCGTGCCGAATAGTTCGGGCCTGGCCAGTGGGGCTCATTTCTGAGCCCAGGATGGGGTCAAGAGCAGAGCACATCTGCTGCAAGTGGGGCGGGGGGTGGTCACCAGGAGGAAGCAGGGGCCTTTGTCAGGAGAATGAATGCACCCTTGGCAGCAAGACCGCAGGGCCCTCTTTTTATAAGCGAGGAGGTTAAAGTTCAGACAGGGTAAGTCACTTACCCAGGGGCACACAGCTCAGTGATGGGGTTGCCGAGATTCAAACCTGGAGTTGTGCTTTCTGTCCGTCATGCTTCCTGGGCCACGTCTTCTCACACCAGACTGTCAGCTCTGTGAGGTCCAGGGCCCCATGTCGCCCAAGGTGCCAGCCTCCAGCCTCGCAGAGTGAGTCCTACTGACAGAATTCACACTGCGCAACAGCGGTGCCAGCTTGTAGGTCTCCTCAGCAGGTCCCAGCTTCGAGTACCGAGCGAGAGCAATCAAGGTTCCACCCAAGAACGATTTCCATCTCGGGGCGCCTGAGTTGGCTCAGCTGGATAAGCGTCCAACTTCGGCTCAGGTCATGATCTCACGGTTCGTGGGTTCGAGCCCCGCGTCGGGCTCTGTGCTGACAGCTCAGAGCCTGGAGCTGCTTCAGATTCTGTGTCTCCTTCTCTCTCTGACCCTCCCCTGCTCACACTGTCTCTCTCTCTCTCTCTCTCTCTCAGAAATAAATAAAACATTAAAAAAAGAAGAAGAAAGATTCCCGTCTCAAGCGCTTCAGCCCTAACGTTAGGTTCTGAGCCCAGGTTCTGGCTGTGTTCGCTCTCCCTTTTCCATTCTGTAATGGTTTTTCATTTACTTCCAAGGATTGCCGAGGCAGCAAATTACAAAACCCACCCGCTGTCTGCAGTCAGCTACCTGATTTCCCTGGAGGTGTCCCCACCACCGACGCTCTCCCAGAACTTGTCGGGGTCCCCCCTGGTCACCGTCCAGCTCAGGCACCAACTGGTGAGTGACAGTGGGTCCGCTCTCACTTCTGGTCTTTGGTCTTGCGTTGAGGAGACCGGCGGGCTGTGGGACGGTAGACAGGCTCTTCCGCGGCCCTGGCGCTGCCCACACGGGCGCCTTTCTCGCCCTCAGTGCCTCTCCTGAGGCTGCTGGTGGGAAGTCCCTCAGGTGGTCACGCAGTGTAGACTTTGGGTAACAAGGCCTTTGGGACCCCGTGCAACTTTCATAGACACGTGTGGATGGATATTTCTGATTTACAGTAAACGTCCTTCTAGGGGCACCTGGGTGGCTCCGTCGGTTGAACATCCAACTTTGGCTCAGGTCATGATCTCACGGTTCGTGGGTTTGAGCCCCGCGTCGGGCTCTGTGCTGACAGCGTGGAGCCCACTTGGGATCTTCTGTCCCTCTCTCTCTGCACCTTTCCTGCTCATGCTCACTGACGCCCCCTCTCTCTCTCTCTCTCTCCCTCTCTCTCTCTCAAATTAACATTAAAAAAAAAAGTCCTTCCTGGAGGAGGGATGCGGTGGCCAGCCCTCGCGTGTCCTGGTGGCCATCAGCACTCGCTCCGTGGGAAATGTGCTTTGGAGCTGAGGGCGGGGCGGCTGTTTCTGCGTGGTTTTGCTGTGTTGTAGCGGGGATTTTGTCTGCATTGGCTTCCCCGCTGTCAGTGGGTAGGAATGGCAGCTGCACCGGGACACACATGTGCTCGGTCCTTAAACAACACCAGCTCCTCTCGTGCCGTGCGTGATGTGTCCCGAGATTCTCTGTTGATTCAACACCCGGGCGGGGTGTTTTTTAAGGAATTTATTTAAGGACTCACCATATGTTGGCTCGTTTGCACTCGTGCAGAAGACATTTCCTTCCAGCGTTTTCTACACCATTCTGTTCCATCCCGTCCCATCCCGTTCCCCCAACCTTAACTGAGGGCCTATGTGTGCGGGCTGCTGTGTCCCAGGCCTCTCCCGTCCCACCCTCTGCACACACAGCCCTGACCTCAGAATGCCCCGCACCCGGCCTTTCTTTCTTTTTCAAACAATCACCAACCATTAAGAGAATTTTAAATTGTGGTGAAAGAGACATAACCTAAAACTTGCCGTCTTACCCATTTCCAAGTGCTCCGTCCAGTGGCATTCGCACGTGGACGCTCTTGTGCCGCCGTCCCTCGCCCCTTCCCGAGCTGACGCTCCGTCCCCGTGGCCGTTGGCCCGCCCCCAGCCCCGGCGCCTGCCACCTGCAATCTGTGGCCGTGAACCTGACCCCTCTAGGGACCTCGCGGAAGTGGAGTCCTGTGCTGTCTGTCCCTCTGGGGACATTTCTGTCCATTTTTCTGTGCATTTCTGTCCATGCATTTCTGTGCATTTCTGCAACCCTACGTTTTGTTTCCTGGCCACCCACTGGTGGACACTGAAGGGCTCCCCTCCTGTCTGTGGGACGCTGTGCACGGGGGGGGGTGCGGGTCCCTCCCCCAGACCCTGCTCTGGGTCCTGGGTGCGCCCAGAAGGTGTCCTAGAGTGCCACCATGCCTCTGCGCGCTCTGTCCTCCTTTCCAGCCGCACGAGCTTCTCCAAGTGTCCAGAGATCTGCGGCTCACAGAGCCCAGGGCCCTTCCCGGCGTCCACTCTCTTCGGGGTGTGGACAGGGTTGGGCCCCCTTGACCCCTCACTGGCTTCCAGGACGTGTCACTGGAGGCCGCCCCTGTGCCTGGGGGCCCGTCCCCACTGCGTTACCTCCTCTCACTCCCTGCACGGTGTCCCTGCAACACAACCACGTGAGTGTTCGCCTGTCTGAATGTCTCCCATCCGCGCAGCCCCGGCCCTCCTGCCCCCCCTCCCCCGGACCAGGGCTGCCCCCCGTCCTGACCCACACCACCCTCCTCACCAGCGCCCATAAGGCTGCGAGTGCTAAACCGAGTGACTGCACATTGTGAGAATGTGGCGCTTGCTGTGTGCGATTCCCCGGGGGAGCCCACCATCTGAGGGGCTCTGGCTCCCTGACCTCTGGCCTCACCCCTTCCGGGGAGCCCCCTCCTCCGCGATGCCGCCTGGTGCAAACTGTACTTCTGGAGGGCAGTTCATTCCAGGGTTTTCCCAAAGAGACTTTCCAACCAATGAGACGAAACCTGACACGTTTCCGGGGGTCAGCTGGCCCCGTGAGCACATGTTTCTACTCGGCAGTTTCTTCCGCACTGCTCGGCGTCTGCTTATTTCTGGACACAAGGTCCCTTAAAAGGGATGGTCTCACTGTTTCCTTAGGACACCACCATGGGTCAGTCCTGGTCCAAAACCCAGAAGGAAAACAGAGCCCGCTGAGACTGAGGAGCTTGGCTTTGCGTCCCGCACACCCATCATGGTTCTGGGTGGGCCTGCGGGGGGACCGGCTTGGGCAGATGAGGCAGCTCCGGTGGCCGGGCCGCTCTGCATCCTGTTCAGCATCGTGTGGCTCACCGAGCCTGGCACACGTGTGTGTGTCAGAGTCCCGTGTCCAGGTGCCACTGTGGTGGTTGCTTCCTTCCAGTAATCCAGGGTCCAACGCTGTGCTTTGGCCCACGCTGCTGTGCCCGTCCGCGGCTGCTGTGCCCATCCCCGATCCGCAGCTGCTGTGCCCGTCCACGGCCTCCGTGCCCGTCCCTGATCCGCAGCTGCTGTGCCCGTCCGTGGCCTCCGTGCCCGTCCCTGATCCGCAGCTGCTGTGCCCGTCCGCGGCCACTGGCGACCTCTGCTCCTCCGGGTGTCCCGTCTGACTCCAGGGAGCCTGCTGAGCTCACAGCTTGGACTGCTCAGCCGGGCGGCTGGTTAGAGGCTGTTGGGGGGGACAAGAGCGCCAGCAGACGCACCCGCCCTGAGATGTCCCCGAGGGTCCTGGCCTGAAGCGAGTGCCCCACTCTTCTGCCTAAACCTGGGTCGGAGTTGGCGGTGTTCCGCTAATTAAAATCGCTCATGGCATCTGATCTGAACCGTAACTTGCGGCTCAGGCTTGGACCGTCCCGTTTCCCTGGTCAGTGAAGGTGACCCTTTGCTGACCTCAGAGGGAGGCAAGGCCAGCGAGACGTAGGTTCTTTAGACACCCTGAGAATGAGAAGCCAGGGGAGCATCTCAGACAGCAGGGTGCTGCCAGCTTTGAGTGCTGTTGTCTGGAATTCACTCATCAGACAGGCTTTCACTCCGACTATCAGAACCCAGGACAGGCCGTGGGTCAGGATTGTCCTGACGCTTGGAAGGGATGGAGTCAGATGGCGGGACCTGTGGTGTTCCAGCATCAGGACTCTGAGAACGGGTGCAAGGGGAGAGTCTGCCTCTCTGTGCGCTCTGACCTCACCCCAGCTTAGCCTCGGGCACGGTGGGAGCACAGAGGGGCCCTGGCTCTCTGTGTGGCTCCGGCTCCCCATGGCAGCTGGTGAGGACAGCCAGGCAGGGTGCTGGGGGTGCTGAGACTCCCATCAGTGCCTGCCACCCGGGCCCGAAGGTCCCTGCGGAGCTGGCTCGGGGTCTGAGCAGCGCGGGGTCCAGATGGCTGAGAAAGGTGTCCATCAGGAAGCCGGTGTGGGGCCACGAGGGCGTGTTAGTCCCCAAGACATTCACGCACTCACACCTTCACTCATTCATTTGTTCTGCAGACTCTGGCTCCCTGATGTCGACCAGGCCACCGGTCTCTCTGCGCCTCTGTTTTGTCGTGTGTCGTAATCATGCAGGGGTGACTGACCCACAGGCGGGGCCGTGTAACTCTTCCTGTCTGTCTGGGTCTCATGTGCAGAAACGGGGGCCAGCCCTGGCTGACTTTAGCCAGCAGAGGTTTCCAGAAGGACACCTGGTAGCGCCCAGGAGTGGGGGTGGGAGCTCAGCCCAGGGACCCTGCGCTGCTTCTGTCACCCCAGCCCCTGAGGTGAGCGGGCACCACCCTACGTTCTGCACCCGTGGCCCCGACCCAAATGCAAAGCCACGAGGGAGAGAGAGAGGCTGTCGGTGGCCCTGGGGGGTCGTGTGCCCTGGGCCTGACGGTGGCAGGGACGGGTGTCGTCCCCCCAGGAGCACATGCATGGTGGTGTCAGGCCAGTGGCGGTGGGTAGGTGGGCAGGGGGACCACACGCCAGCGCTGGTTTGACCCCTGCCCTGCCCCGATGTCAAGCGCAGCTCTGCAGGTGAGGGCCACACATCCAGAAGCACGGCCGTGCTGGTGCCGAATGAACGAACCCTTCACGGTTTCCTTAAAAAAGAAAAGGAGGAGAGACTTACTGGTGCCCGGGTGAGGAGCGCTGCCCGGGCACACAGGCTGCATGGAGAGGAGAGCGCCCCGGGCACGGCATGTGCAGCACGGGGCCATGTGTACTTCCTGTTGCACCGGGAGTGACAAGTCGTCGTGACCGAGGACGTTCCCAAAAGTTACAGCCTTTACCTCGGGCTTTAGTGTGGGTGAGGCTGTAGCCTTCGGAGGGGCCGGATCTTACAGAGGTGTCTACTCTTCGGGGTGAAATGCTTCCTGTAGGTTATTTGCTTGGGAAGCAGACGTGCAGGGCATGCTCGGCGCAGAGGCTGAGCCCGGGCTCTGGAGCCGGAAGTCCCGACCATGGTCAAGTCAGTGCTTCCCTGGGCACCCAGTGTGCACGTCTGGGGGCTTTCACCCCGGCACCCAGACCCGTCTGAGCCTCAGAGACCTGGGCTGGTGGACGAAGGCAGCTTCCTGGGTGCGGGGCCATGGCCCTGGTCCTGTGGTTACTCAGGGCATCGCCACAACTTGTGATTTCATGAAAAGAAGCCATAAATCTGGATTTTTAAAAAAAAATGTTTTATTTATTTTTAGGAGAGAGACAGACAGCGTGAGCAGGGGAGGGTCAGAGAGAGAGGGAGTCACAGACTGAAACAGGCTCCAGGCTCTGAACTGGCAGTCAGCACAGAGCCCGATGCGGGGCTCGAACCCACGAACCGCGAGATCATGACCTAAGCGAAAGTCGGACGCTTAACCGACTAAGCCACCCAGGCGCCCCTAAATCTCGATTTTAAATTATATCTCTGCCTTTGTACTGATGGCACTTAATTCAGATTTGCTTTTCACATTTTTGACCGAAATATACCTGTGGGTTCAAGTTCAGCCAGTAGGTCACTGCTTTATAATCTCTGTGGGTTTGTTTTTTTTTTTTTTTTAGCTTTTTATTTGAAGTGATTTTAAACTTACAGAGAAACTGCAAAACGGTAGCGTTTCTAGGTACTATTCGCCCACCCGCCCCCACTGCTGCTGCCTTCAGTATGATCACCGAAGGCCGGAAGCGAGTAGTGCCCCCACCCCCACCCTGCAGACAGGCAGCGGCTTTGTCGTGCTCCTGCTTGGGCTCCGTTCTGCGGGGACCCTCTCTCGGTAGCTCCTCCAGCCCGTGGTGGGGGTTCAGCTTCTTTGTCTTCGTGACCTTTTTTCTTCGCATAGTTTGCAGAACATCCCTCAATTTGGGGACTGTCAGGACTCGGTTTGTGGTTATGCATCTTTGACAAGAAAAGCCACAAAAGTGATTATGAGGCATTTCTTACGGTCTCATCAGCCTGTATGAGTTTCCTGTGGAGGCTGAAGCAGCAGAGACCTACTCTCTCCCAGTTCTGGGGTCTCGGAGTCTGGGTCCAGTTGTGGTGGGAGGTGCAGGTGTATGTGGGGGGGGTCTGGTCCAGGTGTGGAGGGGGGACCAGGGTGAGGGGGGGGTGGGGGGGGGCCCGGGTGCAGGTGGGGGAGGCCCGGGTGCAGGTGGGGGAGGCCCGGGTGCAGGTGGGGGAGGCCCGGGTGCAGGTGGGGGAGGCCCGGGTGCAGGTGGGGGAGGCCCGGGTGCAGGTGGGGGAGGCCCGGGTGCAGGTGGGGGAGGCCCGGGTGCAGGTGGGGGAGGCCCGGGTGCAGGTGGGGGAGGCCCGGGTGCAGGTGGGGGAGGCCCGGGTGCAGGTGGGGGAGGCCCGGGTGCAGGTGGGGGAGGCCCGGGTGCAGGTGGGGGAGGCCCGGGTGCAGGTGGGGGAGGCCCGGGTGCAGGTGGGGGAGGCCCGGGTGCAGGTGGGGGAGGCCCGGGTGCAGGTGGGGGAGGCCCGGGTGCAGGTGGGGGAGGCCCGGGTGCAGGTGGGGGAGGCCCGGGTGCAGGTGGGGGAGGCCCGGGTGCAGGTGGGGGAGGCCCGGGTGCAGGTGGGGGAGGCCCGGGTGCAGGTGGGGGAGGCCCGGGTGCAGGTGGGGGAGGCCCGGGTGCAGGTGGGGGAGGCCCGGGTGCAGGTGGGGGAGGCCCGGGTGCAGGTGGGGGAGGCCCGGGTGCAGGTGGGGGAGGCCCGGGTGCAGGTGGGGGAGGCCCGGGTGCAGGTGGGGGAGGCCCGGGTGCAGGTGGGGGAGGCCCGGGTGCAGGTGGGGGAGGCCCGGGTGCAGGTGGGGGAGGCCCGGGTGCAGGTGGGGGAGGCCCGGGTGCAGGTGGGGGAGGCCCGGGTGCAGGTGGGGGAGGCCCGGGTGCAGGTGGGGGAGGCCCGGGTGCAGGTGGGGGAGGCCCGGGTGCAGGTGGGGGAGGCCCGGGTGCAGGTGGGGGAGGCCCGGGTGCAGGTGGGGGAGGCCCGGGTGCAGGTGTGGCAGGGATGGGAGCCCAGCTCCAGGTGGCTCCTCCCCTTGTCCTGCAGATGCCGTCTTCCCACCGTGTCCTCAGTGGTGGTGCCGTGTGCGTGTGCGTCCTGCTCCCTGGCTCACAAGGGCAGCAGAGTAGACGGGGCCCCCCCGCAGGCCTCACTGCACCTCATCACCTCCGTAGGGCGCTGCCTCCACACAGAGCCCCGTCCTGCGGTGCCGGGGGCCTGGGCTCCCCCTGTGGTTTGGGGACACACGGGCAGTGAAGGCTGTTACCTGCTGTTCCTGGCGATGTTCACTGTGACCGCCTGGTCGATGTGGGGTCTGCCAGGTTTATCCCCTGTGAACTTACCATTGTTCCCTTTGCAAATTTCGAGCGTCCCGTGGAGGAGAGCACAAAACTACACAGCTGCTCTTTGTCTCGTCATATTTCACCATGAATTTTATCTTCCGTTGGTGGTTACTGTCTGTAAAAATTAGTGTTGTACTGTTTGCCTAAAGGCGATTTTCCATTTTTGTCATTGCTTCTACATTTGTTGAGTGGAGTTCTATTATGAGGACAACTTACTTTTTATGGGTCCAATTACTTATTTATATCGATATGACTCATGGATGTTTATTTTATTCTCTGGGTTATAATCCAGTGCTCTGACCATCCGGAGCTTTCTTCAGTTGGCTCCTGTGTCCTGTTGATAGGCCGTCCTTGATTTTGAGTCTTTCTGTACCGTTAGAGGCATTCTAGGCTCGTGGAAGGAACCGTTTCTCCAGGGAGCCCTGCTTTGGTTTCCTGGGGGCTGGTGTTTAAACACCAGTGTCTGGGTGCTGGGGTGCTCACGTCTGCTGGGGTGCCACTGCTGCTCGGCGCTCGGAGCGGACAGAGCAGCAAGTGTGTGAATGTACACACAAGCAAACTCCGCCCGGTGGACGGGTCTGTATCGTGTGTCTGTACGTGTGGTGTCCTCCTCCTGACAGCTGTGTCCAGCCTGAGACCCAGGCGCCTGTGGGGCTTTTCTACATGCCCCTCTTTCCCCGAGTTAGAAACCTGGCTGCCGTGATTCTCAGTGTTTTCCTGTATTCGTTCAAGCCCGGTGCACGCGTGGAGTAACCCCGGGGTTGCTGAGCCATTCCCTGCGGGAAGCGAACGTGCTAACTGTACGCCGTGTGGTTCTCACTGTTTGTCGACGCGAGCCAGACTGGTTTCCCTCCCTTCAGAGTGGCCTCGTGATTCCCTTGTGACACAGTTAGGTTTGGCTGTGCTTGTTTGCATTGCATGATGGGTACGGTCCTGTTGTGGCCGAGCTTACTGGCTGAGCTATTTAGGGGGGTGTGGAGGCAGCCCCGCACGGTCCTCAGATGAGATGTATAAGGCAGGTGCCCAGGGGCTCCACTGTGGGGCTGTATTCACCTCTCTGGGGTCCCTTCCACGCCTCTGCTGCATGTGGCCATTTGCGCTGTTGCTCACATTTGCGTTAGGAACGATTTGTTGCAGGGAATGACTTGTGCACCTGCCCCTTCCTCTGGGGAGTTTATGTCTTCTTGGAAGTGGGCCCCCCAGGCCTGACTCTTCCCTCTCTCATGCTGTCCTCTGGCCATGTCCAGGGGCCACAGAGTGACAGACTGTGGAGAGAGGGAGATGCTCGCTCCCTGCCAGTGCGCTAACTCTGAGAATGAACACTCTGGTCCAGTTCTGTTCTTCCACCTCTCTTGAGATCCACGTGGGCGTTTAATTCATCTTTGAAGGTGCAACGCTATAAGCTGTCAACCACAAGCAATGAGGAATGGGTTTTACAGATTGGGTATCTCACTATGGTTTGGGGAGTGGCAAAGCCAAATGAAAGTGCATTCCCGGCCCGTGGCAGGGGGTCCAGAAGCAATGGTGTAGATGGCTCTGCTGGGCCACCTGAGTGCAGACTTGGTGTGTCCCGGGCCCTGCCGGACGGCGGTGGAGGTGTGACCCGGGCCCTGGCGGACGGCGGTGGGAGGTGTGACCCGGGCCCTGCCGGACGGCGGTGGGAGGTGTGACCCGGGCCCTGGCGGACGGCGGTGGGAGGTGTGACCCGGGCCCTGGCGGACGGCGGTGGAGGTGTGACCCGGGCCCTGCCGGACGGCGGTGGGAGGTGTGACCCGGGCCCTGCCGGACGGTGGTAGAGGTGGCTTTGAGGGCGGTTGAAAGCCACCAGGGCTTCAGATGGAGGGGACTGTTGGTGTCCTTTTCAGAAACACGTTCTCTTTTGCTTTAAGGATACCCTTCAGGCTTCTAGATGCAAGCAGCTACAGAGAGAGCATTTGGAGCGGCATCTCTCTGTTGTAGAAGCTTTGTTGTCTTCCACTGGCCCTTGATGCTCTCTTGCCCTTAGCATCCTGACGGGCCCAGAAGACAGTGAGAAGTGGGTGTGTGTGTGTGGAGGGCGTGGTGCAGACACTTCCAGAGTCTCCAACGCAGCTTGCATTCTGGGTGTGCTGGTCTTGATCTGGTGCTCAGGGCAGCAGTGCTGGATGGCTGGTAGAAGTCTGCGTTTGTGTATTCTGTGAAGTCGGAAGGTGCCAGTTTCAAAACCAGAGAAAAAGAAAGGGCAGATTAAAATGCGGTCCCTGTTTTAATGGTTGGTTACTGTAGTTATTTTTAAAAGAAAAAGGTTTTGAGCAAAGACTCTCGTCTTGAGGAGAGGCGGAGAGGCAGAGAGGAATTTTTATCGTGCCCAAAGAGGATGGTAATTGAGGCTTGTCTTCGCCAGGCATTCTCTAGGGTTTTGGGGCTTTTTCTTTTGAAGGTTGCTTTTGCATTTCTGAGGATGTTTTTGGAAGCAGGCTTTTTTGAATTAAAGTGATTTGTCTGATGGGAAGCATTTTCCGAGGAGGCCTGCACCAGCGCACTGTGTGGGGCAAGCTCGGGAAGAACGCGGAGCGCAGAGGGCCTCCCCGACTCCGCGGGAAGGCGTGGCCTAGAGCCTGCAGCACTTTTATTCCGGCGACAGGGCTGAGACCCGAGGCCCAGGGTCGAGGCGCAGAGTGGGGTGTGGGCTCGGAGGGGTCTCCAAGGGGTGGTGGAGGCGGGCCGGGCCTGGAGCCCCTTAGAGGAGGCCTCATTAACCCCCCCGGCCCCCTGCCCGCGGTGTGGAGTCTGTTACCCAGGGTGCTGAGCGCGGCTGGTTTCTCTGGAAGGTCGGAACAGGACACTGGGGAGCTCAGTCTGTGTTCGGACCCCGGGCCCTGGCACATGCGTGGAAGACGTGTGTTGGGGGCGTGCCTAGGGGCCAGTGCTCTCTCGTCCTGGGGCTCCGGCACGGCCGGGGCCTTCCCAGTGCCCTCCGGGTGCTGACTGGTTCTGTTAGGCTTCTGTCCTAAGCCCGGCAGAGTACCCCCCCCCCGCCCCGCGAGTGCCTGCTGTACTGTCTGGGGACATGTTAGTCAGCACACCAGTGCCTCGTCGGCCAGGGCTGAGCAGCGCCAGGCGGTGGTGTCTAGAGTGGCCCTCGAGTGATGCTGAGCCCCCGGCCCTCACGTCCCCAAGGTACAACAAGGTGCAGACACGCTGAGGCACATGGTGGGGTCTGGGGTCGGCCCCGAGGACTTGCTGGTCCTCAGGCGGTGGTCACCCGCCTCCTTCACTCCCTTCACGTTCACGAGCTGCATCTTGTCAGGGCGTCCCCACCGCCATGCTGTTGTCACGGGCCGTCCTGTGCGTCCCGTGCCTCTGCCCTTTCAATGCGCAGAGCGCCCCCCCCCCAAGTTCTGCTCACCA
>NW_027529584.1:62083-82091 GCF_008692635.1 Crocuta crocuta | reverse complement strand
AGTTCTGCTCACCGCCGCGTCACTGCCCCCGTGTGAGTGCCACGTAGCGCTGTGTGCACGGTTTGGCTCTTTCCTGGTTTGGGCTGTGAAAGAGTCACTTTTCTGTGATTCTTAAACTGTGACCATCAGAACCAGATGCAGAAGAGGTGCAGGTGTGTGGCTCGACTCTGCTCTGGGGCGCGAGCCCTCCCAGTGGGTCGTGGCGTGCAGCTGTTACTTCTCTCGGATTCGTTCTGAGCGAGAAACACGTTCATTGTCTTACGGTCACTCTTTGGTGTTTTAGGGATATTCCTGCCCTACAGACTGTGGTGGAAGCCATGGTGCCCACACAGGGCCATTTAGAAAAACACAGCGTGCACACATGTATAAACATACATACATGCCTGCATATACACATAGGTGCACATACATACATGAACACAAATGCACAAAGGCACACATACATGGACATACAGGCACATGCGCACACACATGCATGTAGAAGCACACACGTGCATGCACACAATGCACAGGCACATATGTCGTGCACACATGTGGACACGTGCACATTTACACCAGGTGCACACGCACACACATACGTGCGCACAGGCATGCACATGCACACACGTGGACACATGCATACACGTGCACATAGCACATGTGTGCATGCATACATATACATGCAGGCACACATACACGCACACACCTGGACACACATGCACACGAGGCGCACACATGCATACACATGTGCACCCAGGCACACATACATGCACAAACCTGGACACACGTGCACACAAGGTGCACATGCACACATGCATGCATTGCACACAGGCACACAGCACACACGTGTACGCGTACATAGGCACACACAGGCACACATACATGCAACACGTGGACACGTGCACACACAGCACACACGTGTATACACACAGGCACACATACATGCACACACGTGTACACATGTGCACACACACAGGCACCCACCCGCACATGTAGCCCAGCATGGTTGAAACCCCACCAGCTGCCATAAGCAACATTCATGTTTTGATGTGCTCTCCTTAAAAGCTTCTGCAGCTAAACTCGTGGGCTGTACACACAGTTTCTTGTAAGTGGGGAACGCTCTCCCTGTTTTCAGTTAACGTGCATGTTTCCGTGCCAGTAATGAAACACTGTAAGACATTTTCATGGCTGTGTTACCGTGGATCTCTTTGTGGTTGTTCTGTGGCTACACACCGTTTTGTGTTTTCATTATCGTAGACAACACCAAAATGAGCTGTCCGTGTTCCTGTTCTGTTACCGCTTTCGGAGAACGTCTTCAAGTTGCTCCGTTAATGTCTGCACGTTATTCTTCCACTTTATACTTTATCGTGGATGTTTAAGGCAGATCTACGTTTCCTCAGCATGGGGGCAAGTGGAGTCCTAGAACCATGTGTTGGAGCTGGAGTTCACACCCTCCAGACCCAACTTCTCAGTCCTCACCATTTTGAAACCTGTGTCAGGGAAGCACAACTTACGGGAATGCACACGCATGAGTGCATGGCACCGCAACTCTTTACAAAGTGAACACACCTGTGAGGTCGCCCACACCCCACAAGGACCCCTCCCAGGCGGCTCCGTTGGTCAGAAGTGGGTGGGATGCCAGTGCTGCTGGGCACGAGCATGCCATGTGGCATCACAGGTTGGGTGCCAACCCGGGAATGAAACTGCCAGGACCTAGGGCACGCACGTATTCAGCCTGGGCCGGTGGTGCCACGCGGTCCACCGAGCGGATGCTAATTTAACCCCCACCATCAGCACGTGAGAATCCCAGCTGCCAGCGTTTGAGGTGGTCTGTCGTTCCCAGCTTAGCTGTCGTGGCAGCTCATGGTGTCTCATTTCGGTTTTTATTTGCTTTTTCTTGATGACTAGTGAAGTGACTCACGTTATTTTTTTTGCATGTTTATTGAACATTCCGATATCCTTTTTTGTCTATCCTATTCAAGTCTTTTGCTCATTTTCCTGTGGGTGGTCTGCTTTTTTTCCTCTTACTGAATTTTTTGTTAGGACTTCTTTATATATGCTGGGTGGGAGTCATTTGTTGGCTACGTAAATGGCAAATACCTTTTTCCCCCGAGTCTTGCGTTTTTACTCTTGGGGCGTCTCCTGATGAGCTGCAGCGCTAACCTCCAACACAGCTCGGCACCCCGAGCTCCTCTTGCTACCGTGTGCTCCGCGTGCCCTTCCTCGAGCCCTGCCCCACCCAGCGTCACGGAAACATTCTTGTTTTCCCTCCTAGGCCCTCTCTGACTGGCCCGTGTGTGCTGTGAAGCATGGTCAGGGTCTCCATTCTCCGGGAGGGTCAGCATCCCCTCCAGGGCAGCATCGCCTTGCCACAAATCAGGTGACCGTGTCTGTGTGGCTCCGTCTCTGGACTCTGTTCCTGCTGCCAGTACCCGTTGTCCTAACTGTCTTAAGGCTCTAAGACCTACATGGGGCCCTGGCTTTGTTGTTTTGGGCTGCCTTGGCCGTTTTAGGTGAGATATCCATTATTACATTTGATACCCCCTACGAACTGTCCTTCAGAGGGTTGCAGCGATTCGTGCTGTCCACACAGGCTCACCGGCACTGATCTCCCCACATGGCTGCAAACTCCAGGCACAAATCCCATCTTGCTGGTGTGGTTCTTATTTGCAGTTTCATTTAAAAAAATTTTTTAATATTTAATTTTTTGAGAGGGAGAGAGAGACAGAGCACAAGTGGGGGAGGGGCAGAGAGAGAGGGAGACACAGAATCCGAAGCAGGCTCCAGGCTCTGAGCTGTCAGCACAGTGCCTGATGTGGGGCTCGAACCTATGAACTGTGAGATCATGACCTAAGCTGAAGTTAGACACTCAACCGACTGAGCCACCCAGGTGCTCAGGACACCCGGGTAAAAAATTTTTTATGCCACTTGTGTCCTTACTGACTTCCAAGTCCTGTGTGCCTGTGATGTCATCTACCACCCTCATATGTCACTTTGACGGTTTGGGCCGTGTGCAAGTCAGAACTGTGTGTGCTGTCAGGTGTGGTCACTGTTTCCCAGAAGAAGGGCATGCTGGTGTCCTGTGCTGCTGTAACAGGTTACCACCGGGCCAGGGCTAGAGGCAACACAGCCTTTCTGTCCTGCGGTCACAAGGCCCGACGTCCGGGCGCCGTCTTCTGGGCCAGCAGGTCTCTGCTCCTTCTGGAGGCTCTCGAGCAGGATCTGTGTCTCACCTTGTGCTGCCCCTAGAGGCACCACCAGCCCCTCTTCCTGACCCGATGCCCGCAGTCACGCCTGCCTCTCTGACATGGCCCTCCTGCCACCCCCTTGAAGGGCCCCGTGGACCCCTCCAGGATGACCTCCCCATCTCGAGATCTTTAGCTTCAGTCCATCTACAAAATCCTATTTGCCTGTAAAAAGCATCCTCGGGTTCTGGGCATCTTTGGGGGGCGGGTGCTGCTTCGGATACTGCAGAGCCACAGGCAGCCCCTTCCAGGCCGCCGGGGAGATGCCCAGACTCCTCGGTGTGCAGCCACCAGCGCGGGGTGGGCACCGTCCCTCCTGAGAGCTGCTGCCTGCAGCCCTCCTCGCTCCGGTGGATGTGATGGGGCGTGGAGGCCGAGACACGCCTGCTGTACGCCACCCCTCGGCCGCCGAGCCGGCCCCACGTGGACACCACTCCGCTGCGCATCGGGGCTGGGCCGCAGGGGGTCCTCCTACGTCACAAGGAACAAGTAGTCTGCCCGCTTCTGTGGGACGGCAGAGCGGCTCCCCTGGCTCGTGTGGCCACACGTGGCTGCTGGACAGTTCGACGTGCAACACCTGCCCCGTCCGTACCCGGCTATGAGCGCAGGGCAGGCCTCATCCCCGCCTGCAGCACCACTGGCGGCTGGGACGCAGTGCCACAGGCAGCTGGGCTGGCCTTGGGTCATGGCTGTCCCTCTGAGACAATGGCTGAGGTCCGCACTGTGTTTGCTCCTTTCCAGCTCATCCTCTGGTCCCGCTGCCTCGTGCCACAGCGTCGCCATGTCGGGGCCTCTGTCAGCACGGCCAGCGAGAGCTCGGGACTGGCGTTCCTGGTGGGCCCGGCTTAGTTTCCACCAGGGTTTGAGCCCGTGGGCCCCGGCAGGTGGTTGGGGGCCGCGGAGACCGTGAGCAGGGCTGTTCAACCCCTGACACATAAATGGCTCCCTCACACACTGTTCTCAGTTATCACTGTCCTGCGGGAGCCACAGCGCAAACAGCATCCGCCTGTCCCTCCAGGGCCGGGAAGGGGGGAGAAGGTCCAGCCTGGCCTGAGCCGCGGGTCTCCATGAAAACAGGCCTCGTCTCACTGGCCGTCGGCCGGAAGGACTGTGATAAAAGCCATCCCGAGGCCACGCTCGCTGTGTCGGAGGAGAAAGAAGCCATCGTCCTGGTCCCCAGCAGACGTTCCAGCCCGGGGTGGGCCCAGGACATCCAGCCCTGGCGGCTCCTGCTTTGCGCCGGCTTCGCGCCGAGCACNCATCTTGGCACGGAGGGGAGAACATTCGCTGGCAAAGGCTGCCTTTCCCCTGGGGCCCGAAGAGGTTTGCCTGCTTCCGAATCACCAATTCGTTGCAAACAATTTAAAATTGGGAGATTCCACATAAAAAGTGGGATTTCTCCCTTGGATGATGGAGGATCTGAGAAGGGCTCCAGACTTAACATCTGAGCTGCCGTCCCCTGGGCTCTGATGTCTTGGGGTCTCTAGGTGCCCCTGTGTCACCCTCCTGGCCCTGAGGGGACCCACGTTTGAGACCCGTGACGGGACTCTGCCTCCAGGGGAAGGGTCTGTTGTGGCTCCGCCGGCTTCCCGGGGTCAGGAGGACTTACCTGAGGGAGACTCGCAGGTGGTGCTCGATGGGAGAACAAACACATAACCATTAGATAGAAAATGCTCACGTTTGTCTCGTTTGTGTGGAGCTAGCATTTCGCGGTGCCCGGGGTGGGCAGCCGGCCTGGGGGAAACGGTGTGTGAAGCGGCAGGGTTTGGGGGTCTGGCGGCTCTGGAAGAGCCCCAGCTGTAGCCCCGGACACCCTGTGACCTGGGGCGACGCGCCCGCCCTCTGAGACTTGTCTGCGACCCGGGCTCACAGTGGCAGTGTCCCAGCCCGCGGGGCAGTGGGAGGGACCGAGCACAGGGAACGGCACCGTGAGGCTGTGATTCTTGTTCGCTCTAGAGCTGAGCTTGCAAAGTGGTGGCCCTTTGTGCCACGTCCAGCCCGAAGGTGACCCGGACCGTGTTTCAGATGGTTTCAAAGCAGCTGCCAGTGTTCACAGTCAGGAGATTGTGACCTGACATCTGACTTTCTAGTTTCTCTCCAGAAACCTGAGTGGCTGTGCTGGTCCTGCCGAGAGGCGCGATGGTGGAGCAGGGAGGTGACTGTGCCCTGGGCCACCTGAAAGAGGCCGTCATCCCAGCTGGTCTCCCCAGGGGGCCCCTATGGTGACGTGTGTCAGTGGTGGGCCCGTGTCTCGGGAATGCCCTTGTGTCGCCGGGGAGCAGGGGCTTCACAGAGCACAGAAAATTGGGGTGCCGGGCCCAGGGGGGATGAGGTTCAGGCTCAGGCCTGGGAGGTGCCAGGAGGGAGCCGTTCAGGACCCCACGATCGCAAACAGCTTGATCCTGCCGGTCAGGGCCGGGCCTTGGTCTGTAGCCCCTCCAGACAGAAGTCCGTTGGCGACGGCAGGAGGGGCCTTGCCGTCTGTCTGCGCCCTGGGGTGCGGCGCGAGGCCATCGATGGCCCCCTTGGTGCTTCGTGGAAGGCCCCGAATCAGCAGGAGCAGTTCAACTTCACGTGAGCCAGTGTCCTCACCTACAGGGAACAGTGGTCTCAGCAGTGGCCTCTTTCCTTCAGCCGTGACTCCCCCAGGCTTCCAAGGTGGGGCCCCAGGGACCGGCCCCTGTCCTCCAAGCCCAGGATGGGCTATACTTGTCACCTCGTGGCACCCATCGGGGGTGGGGCTGCAGGGCCTCGGTCAGCTCCTCTGGGGGACAGGTGTGTCCGCTGCTGTCCCACCGGTCAGACCCCTTCACTCTGGACAGCAGAGAACAGTGCCGCCTGTCACGGACCTCACGCCTGCCCCCACCCGGGCGCACGGGGCTACCACCGAAGCAGGGCTTCAGGGCCAGGAGACGTCCAGCCCGCAGCCTTTCCGGAGCGTGAGTGGGGTGTGGGCAGTGTGTGCTCGGGGGCCCCGGGCCATCTCTGCCTTCCCCTTCCCAGGGAGAGCATTGTCTTTTAGCCCAGCCTGCAGCGGGCCGGCCGCGCCTGCGCCGTGAGCATGGGAGCCCCCGTCGTCCCCGGGGCTCGGAGGGGAGCCGCGTGTGCCTCTCCGCGGGCCCAGCTGTGCCGGGGGCGTGCCCGCCCTTCCTGGTTTGCACCCTCGGCCTCAGGGAGGAGCAGGACTGGGCGGGGCTCTTGGCACATGGCCCGAGAGGGCGTTTCTGTGACCTGGGTTCCTTGGATTTGCAGGATGGGGGCTGAGCCGGGCGCCGTCCCAACTGACGCTCAGATTGGCAATTTATTCCACGATGATAATAGGTTGTTGCTCCAGTAACTTTTTATAGTTCACATAAAAGGCTCTTGTTCTCTGAGAAACCGTTTCTCATTTCTGGGCAGGATGGGATCTGTTTTAGACGTTGGCGTGGCCCTCCTGTGCCCCTGAGGGACAAACCCGCACTTCGGGGTGGGACCTGCCCTGGGTCCATCCCGTTGGCTGGGCAGCAAGGCCTGCCCTCTCGTCCTGAGCAGTTCCTGGCACTCAGAGATGCGGGCGACACAGCTGCCGTGTCAGCCCCCAGGTCCTCGCTGGGGTCAGGCCAGGCCACAGCTTTCCCACGCGCGGGGAAGGAGCGCAGCAGAGGGAGGGAGCGGCAGTGTGGAGGGCCGACGCCGACGCAGGAGGAAACAAACAGCGTGAGCGCAGAGAAGCAGATGCCACCTTGAACTAGGCTCCTCCGTCACGTGTTAGCTGTGTGGCCCCGGGCTCGCCCTTGAGGTCTCTGGTCTCAGCTTCCTCCTGTGTGCAGTGGGCCGCCCGGCATGAGGGCCGCCAGCTGACAGTGCGGAGCGGGTCAGGACGAGGCAGCTGGAGCTTGGTGGGAGAGGCCCGTGGGCGCAGCACTGCCAGACACGGCCCCTGACAGCTCTGGGCCCCACCCCCCGCGTCCCTCCCTCGTGCATGCCCCACGCGCTTTCTTTGCCATACAGCAGTGAACTTTTCAACCTAGACGCCCACTTTCCTAAGTAGCCGTGGGCAGGTTCTAGGTGTGGGTCGGTCGCCCTGGCGTCTTCCAGTGTGCATGCAGAGTCCTCTGAGTGCCACCCTAGTGGTCTCCGGCCCCAGGGGCGCTCAGAGGAGCTGTGTCCTGGAGAATGCTGGTCCTGGGATTCGCTGAGCCACATGACACTGGCGTGAGCCGCTGCGTGTGTGCTACGCGGGGGGGTGGCAAATGGGGGCACCCGTGTGGCCTGCGGGGAAGGGGAGGGGGAGCCTGGTGCCTGCTCTGGGGGACGTGGTTCTCTGACGGGACTGGCCTTGCCTCTCCTGGGGGCTGGTGGTGGGACAGAGGGCCAGCAGGATCGGACCGGAGGCAGAAGGGGGGCAGAAGGGGGGCAGCGGGAGCCCATCTGAACGGCCCCCCCACCCCCCGACGCCTGGGGAAACGGATGGCTGCTCTGGGCTTGCAGATGTTACCCTGGGTGGTCAGGAAGTCGTCTTTCCTCTGCTCTGGCGTGGACTCATCCCTGTGGTCTGGGCCTTAATGAAATTGGCAGAAAGGCTTCCTTTGCAAGTGTTTGGAGCGTGTGTGACCCGACGCGGTCCGGGCGTTTGTGCAGGAGGCTGGGGACTCCACGCGTCCCAGCTGGGCGTCATCTGCCCACTGGTGGCCCACGACACAGCTGCGTCCTGTGCTTGAATGAGAATCAGCTGCATCACTGATGTGGCTCTTGGGCGGGACGCTGGCGGCGTGTGTGGCTGGGAGGTGCTTTTGTCGGGCCACCAGGTGTCCTGGCGCTGCTCACACTGAAAGGGGACTGGCGGCTTCGAGCCCAGATTTCCAGAGTCATGACCCGTGCCTGTTGCTGCGTTCACCCTCGGGGCTCAGCGGGAGGGACGAAGGTGGTCCGGCCTCCTGGGCCCTGGCGCCTGCCTGAGGTGTAGGGAGGATCCACCCCAGGAAACCAGAACTCCACATCCTCTGATGGATCCCAGCAAGCAGCCACACGATGCCGTGCTCCCTGGAATTTTTGCTATTTATTTGAAACAGAACTCGGGGGTTTGTGTTTAAATGGTAAATTTCTGTCTAGAGTCCTCTTCGTAAACAATTAGGCAATTCCAGTCATGACATAATTTTCTGGAGCGTTCGGTATTTCGGTCAGTGGCAGACATCTGTTTAGCTTTTCCTGACCCGCAGGTGCCCGGTCAAAGGCAGAGAGGGTGCTCTCTTGTCTGGGAGGGACGGACAGCGATTGGAGCCTGGTGGGGAGGGGCCCGAGCCCCAGCCGGGAGGGCGGTCGCCCCTCTTGTCTTCCTCATCCTAGTGTACGTGCTGCGTGTGGAGGTTTCCTCCTCCGCGAGCGACAGAGGTCACAGCTTTTGTGGCCCCATGAGCTCTGAGCTGAGGCGTCCAGACTCATTTGGGTCAGTGTACACAGCAGACCCTTGATCTGACCGGGAGGACATGCTGTTAGGAGAGAAGGGCTCTCAGGAGCAGAGCTGAGGGGTTGCTGCCCACACCTCCACCTGGAAAGGCTTTGCCCACAGTGTCACCAGAGCCCCAGGCTCAGAGCTTGCTCTCCGAGTCTAGTGGCATCGAGTGCGTGCCGCAGCCGCTGGCTCAGGGCTCGGGTGGGGTCTGATGGGGAGGCGGGTCAGGCCACAGCAGCCTGAGGGTCTGGTCCTAGGCAGAGTCTGGTCCCGAGCAGGGTCCGTTCCAGGGCAGGGTCCAGTCCTCGGCAGGGTCCGGTCCAGGGCAGGGCAGGGTCCGGTCCAGTCCAGGGAGGGGTCCGGTCCAGGGCAGGGTCCAGTCCGGGGAGGGGTCTGGTCCAGGACGGGGTCCAGTCCAGCAAGGGGTCCGGTCCAGGGCGGGGTCCAGTCCAGCAAGGGGTCCGGTCCAGGGCGGGGTCCATTTCTGGGCCAAGTTGCCCCAGCGCCTGCCACCTGCTCTGAGAGGCCAGGGGCCACCGGGCGGGCAGCCGTGGGTCACGCTGCATTCCCATCTGTGTGTCGTCTCATCCGCCCCTGCGCCCGGCCCCAGGGTGCGCTCCTCTGCAGTGGGCACACTCCCGCTGGGAGCCAGAGCCAGTGCCCTTGGCCACCACCGTCACCGTCACTGCCGCCGGGAGTCCGGGACGGCTGCCAGGGCTTCGGGGTGAGGGTGGCGAGACGGTGCCGTGTTGCCCAGCTGGTTCCCTCCCGCAGCGGGATCGGCTTCTTATAGAGGAGTCGTCGGGGGGAGACAGACTCGCTGGGACCGCCTGGTGAGGGGCGTCCGCGGAAAGAAGGGGAGAGCGCCAGGAGCCCAGGTCACACTGAGCCACGCGCAAGCAGCCCCCAGCCGCCAGGGCGCTCGGACACACGCTTCCTCGGCGGCTCTGCGGGTGACCACCGCGAGCGGGGCAGGAGCCACAGGGACCCCGAGGCCACCAGGGCCGCGCCAGGTGCCGCTGTGAGCCTCAGCGGCCACACCTGCCCGTGGCCCAGCCACCCCTGCAGGACGAGGTGCAGCCCTCGTTCACGGCTCCCGACCCCAGGGGCCTCCCCGGCCCCGCCGTGCCACGCCCAGGGCCCACAGTGCCCACACACAGCGGGCTGGGCTGGCCCCTCGCATGGCTTCCGTGGCATCTTTCCGGCCGTGTTGTCAGTGCGTCCTCGGAGGACCTCTCGCGGGATCACGCCTGCCCCACGGCGGAGCCGGGTGTCACGGGCCTGCGTCCCTCCGTCCTTCGCTGCCCTGGACCACGGCTGCCTCTTCCTCTTCTTGGTATTTAGGCCTCTACGTGTTATAAAGGTTTTATTTATTTATTTTTTTTCTCGAAACCCTTCTTTGTTCCAGGCTGCTGAGCTCTGCCAGGTCAGGAAAGCGTGTCTTTAAATAAAAAGCTCTTCCCTAGAAGCGGGCGCAGAGGTTTGGAAAGTCGCTTAGCTGCTCTCTGTGCCCCGAGAACGACAGGCGTTCATTCCAGAAGTTGCTGCCGCGCTCATGCTCCAGGACCAACAAACCGTGTTCTGTCCGCCTCGGTCAGGTGCTCGCTTTCAGGTGCTCCAGTCTGTCCGCCGGAAACTTGTCTGCCAGGGACGGGCGGTCAGGCGAGCATTTCCCCGTGGGCAGCGTCGGTTTTGCCAGTTTTGTTTCCGTTCAGCAAATTTATTCCAGCGTCCTGACGGCCTCACGTGTGGGGGTCTCTGACTCTTCCTTGGGAGAGGCAGTAACTTCTCAGCGCTCGCCTCCTTCATCCGCGAGTTAGATAGTATCTTGAGTATGTGTTCATTGTAGATCTCTTTGAGAGTCATGATTTCACCTTTGTGGAAAATTGCCTTTTAACGAGTGGGAAGATAATTTAAGGGGAAGACTGTATTTTCTCTATTAGAAAAGGATTTTTTTTCATGTGTGTCGAGGGTCTAGGATAACTTGAATTAAACTATTTTACTTATGAATTTATAAAATAGAGTAGCAAACGGGAAAATCTAGCGTCTCTGTTCTCCACGAGAATGGAGTGTGGAGAATGGAATGTGCATTGTGAGTTTGACATTTCTACCTTTTTTTTCTCTGAGTAAAACTGCTCACCTATAAGGAAAATAACATCACCTTTCACTGGTTTATAGAAGAGTTCAAGGTCGAAAACATGATTTGTTATTGTTAGCAGCCGCAGAACCAGGCTGTAAAATAGATTAGGATTTTACAACCCTTCCAACCCCACACCACTGTCTACACAGCAACAAAAGTATTACCATCGCTGGGGTGGCCCCTCAGGGCACACCTCTAATTGTAATTTCCTGATTATCTGCGAATTCTGCAGCTAAAGGTTTAGACTGAGATTTCTGCTTTGAAGCTTGTGTTAGGAAAACAGTACATTTTCCTCCCAGTTGAGGACGGCCCGATGGTGGAAACAGCATTTACTGTTTTGATTGTATGTATTTTCAGACATACGTTAGAGGTCAAACTTTAGTGTATAATCCAGGACGATTTTCTGGCTGTAGGGAAAAAATCAGACATGTGGCATTGGAAATGAGAACCAATGAGGATGATGAATTTAGGGGCACTGGCCAGTCGTTCCACGCTTACAGAGGACATGTTTGCGAAACTCGGGCCAGCCACACGGACTCCTGGGTCTGCCGGCCGCTCGATTCAGGGGCAGGAGGGAAAGGCCGAGGTCCATGTGGGAGGGACCAGCGGATCATCAGTGAGGCCGTGTTTTCAGTTCTGATTCTTTCTTATATCACAGCACAGATGACAGTAAAATTAAGTTTGCAGAACATTTTTGAAAAATTCAAACCAGGTGTCTAGGGAGAAATAACTTATAACACAAATATTCCATGAGCAAGAGGCGTCTGGGAAGAAAAATAACACAGAAAGGTCTGGAAGCAAAGGCTGACGGCTCTGATGTGGGTGGAGGATGGAATCTGACGCCGGGGGCGGGGGGCTGTGTCCGGACCCTCCTTGGATAATGGATAATCGCTGCCCTTGCTTTGGCCCAGACCACCCAGGAGACGTTGTGCTTCACAGTGGGAACGGAGCGCCCCCCTCAGGATGCAGACGTGGGTGTTCACAGCCACCAGGGCCCCGGGAAGCAGGAGGAAGTCCCGCGAGGGGCAGGGGCCTGGCTCTGTCGTGTATCTGGGTGTGCGCGATCGCCCGTCCGGGACTCCCAGCTGGTGACAGATAGTGGAGAGTCGAGGTGCAGGCGAGGGTGATTGCCAGCGAGAGAGCACCGCTTGGTGCCCCGTGGTCCCCTCCGCTGGCCGACGGAGGGGCTCCGCGTTGCTGTGCAGAACTGGGCGCATCGACACGGGGCCTAAGCACTGAAAGCCCTGCCTGGCGGGCGGGCACCTTCCCCACCTACAAGCCTGTCTTTCCTCGAGCTGGAAAACTGATGCGGGTTGAACCCTTTTAAAACCTTTTATTTCGGGACGAGGACAGATGCACAGGAAGTCGCAAAGGGAGAGGAAGGGGTCAGCGGAGCCCGCACCCGGCCTCCCGGGGCTCCGGACGGTGGAAACGGCGGCGCAGCTGTAGAACTGGGGCGGACGTCGGCACGTGGTGTGGCGGAGGCGGCGGGTTTAAGTCAGGTGTGGGCTCCCGGGTGCCCCCCTGGCTCACCCCCGAACCGGCTCCGGCTGCCCCCTCCCAGCCCGAGCTCCTGGCAGTGGGGCTGCATCCTCCAGCTTTATAATCCCGCCCTCCTGAGACGGGAGTAACGGGAACCGCACCGTGCGCCACCTTTCGAGCTTGGCGGCTTCTCTCTCTCAGCAGAATTGGGGGCCCGTCCTGGTCGTTGCTGCTTCAGGCTCGCGCCTTCTCGAGGCCAGGGGGTAGCGCGCGGTGCGGCGGGCCCCGGCGTGCAGCCCTCACCGGGTACAGAAAGTTCTGGTTGTTCCCAGGTGCTGGCTCTCGCAAGAAGGCCGCTGTAAACAGTCGTGCTCGGGCTTTTCTGAGGAAGCGGCTTGTGTTTCTCTGGGAAAAATGCCAGCAGCACAATTGTAAGTCGCAATATTTTTCAGAACTTCCGAACGATTTCCCCAGGCGGCCGTCCCGTTTCACGCTCCCAGGCGCTAGGTGTGAGCGGCTGCGTCAGCACCATCAGCCTCTGCCGCCGTCCCTGCCTTTTATCTCAGCTGCCCTCACCGTGGTCTTCATCCCCCGGCGGTAGCGACGCTGACGTCTTCCCTGGTGCCCATTGGCTGCCTGTGCAACCTCGCCAGTGCAGTGTCTCCTCGTGCCCGTGTTCGCTTTCCGCCTGGATTCTGCGGAGTTTGTGCAGACTTGTGAGAATTCTTTCATATTCTAGACCGCACTCCCACATCACACATGCAGGTTGTGAATGTTTCCTGCTAGTCTGCACCTCGTGTTGGTGCCCCTCAAGGCCTGTTTCACAGAGATGCCGCGGTTACTTTTTAGGAAGTCTAAATCATTGATTTTTTTATGTTAAAAATTTTTTAAGTTTATTCATTTTTGAGAGACAGAGAAAGAGCATGAACAGGGGAGGGTCAGAGAGACAAGGAGACACAAAATCTGAAACAGGCTCCAGGCCCTGAGCTGTCAGCATAGAGCCCAATGCAGGGCTTGAACCCATGAAACGTGAGATCATGATCCGAGCTGATGTCGGACGCTTGACCGACTGAGCCACCCAGGTGCCCCCTAATTATTGATTTTTTTAATTTTATGGATTGTATTCTTGGTGTCATAACCAAGTGCTCTTCCCATGAGCTCTGGGTCTAGAAGATTCTCTTCTGTGGAGCGGCTTGGTTTTATGTTTAACACTTGCAGGATCCATTTTCCATTGATTTCTGTATGAGGTGTGTGATTTAGGCTGAGACGTGTGTGCATGTGCGTGTCCCTTTATGTGCTGGTGTGTGGATGCCCACTTGCCATGGCGCTGTCTGTGGGAACAGCTGCTCCCCCTTCCCTGACCTGCCCCTTTGTCAGACGACAGTTCACGGTGCCGAGTGGGGTCTCCTCTGGGTTCTCTGCTCTGATCCCCTGATATGCCTGCAACCTGTCAGGACACATTAAAAATTTTTTCTTTAGTGTTATATTCATTTTTGAGAGAGAGCGCACGATTGGGGGAGGAGGGGGGGAGAGAGAGGGAGACACAGAATCCACAAGCAGCTCCAGGCTCTGAGCTGTTGGCACAGAGCCCGAGCGGGGCTTGAACCCACGAACCTGTGAGATGGTGACCTGAGCCGAAGTTGAACGCTCTATCACTGAGCCCCCCGGGTGCCCCAGGACATGTTTTTATGACTCATTTTCTTTCTATGCTTTGCCCATGTTTTTGGGCTGCTGTGTTGTCTCATGCTTTGAGTGTGTGCAGAGCATGTTTTCGGAAGCACAGCGACCCGAGTAAACGGCACCTGGTGTTTAAGGAGCATATTTTCTAATGGGAGGAAATGATGCGAAAAAATTGAGGAAAATTGAGGATCCCGCACAGAAAAGAGATTTTTGCAACTTGTATAAATTTGTCTTAATTCAGATGAATCCAAATGTGTTTTCCATATTACTCTCTTGGACCAGAAGGGGAAGGGCCGTGAGGGCTGGAGCCGGGGGCTCTGGGGGCCGCCCCTCCTGGGGGTTCTGGGACCCCCGACATCTCTGTGTCTGTGGTTCGCAGGAGGGCGGGGCCAAGGGTGAAGTTAGAGGCTGGAGTCTGGGCCAGGAAGATGCCTCGATTCTGTTGGAAGCGACTGGAGTCGAGTGTGTCAGCCCCAGACTCGTGAGACTGTGGTAAACACGCACCGTGTCTGGCACCCGCGGCCCGAGCTTGTGGCTCAGCAGAGACCTCCCTCTTACGAAGACAAGAATCTCTCATTCGTGTGAAGGGGGATGGAGACTGTCAGAAATGCCCCCAAGCCCAGTGCCGACAGAAGTGAGCTCACCGCCCTCCCTCATCGCCCTCCCTCCTCGCCCCTGCCTCCTCTCGGCTCCTCTGGTTTGCTCCACGTGGGGTCCTGTCTGGCCGAGTTGGTGTCTTTTCCACTGAGAACCTCAGGACTAGGTGGCTCCTGGGCACGGGGTGACTTGGAAACACTCTGAGCCTGCTTTGAGGGGCTGCTGTAACTCCAGACGCCGTGTGACTTCCCGGCTGTCGCTTTGTTTTGGCCCCAAGCCTCCAGGCAGTTCCCTCCGTGCGTCTTTCCCTCCGCTGCCGAGCAGGGTGTCCTGTGGACCGTGAGCTGGAACCTGACGGTCCTGGTCCTCAGGCTGTTCCTCTGGAGTCGGGGGTCGGGGGTTAGCAGGACAGGGTGTGGGAAGCCACGGAGGATCGAAGCTGAGAATTTGGCTCCCCCTGGACGGTCCCAGAATCCCAGCGGGCAGTGGAAAGACCAAGAAAGTCATTTTCTGGAGTTCGAGCCCCATGTGCCTGCCGTTCCTTGTCCCCAAGGCTCAGTGGGGTCTTTGACCCTGTTCCCCACTGGCCGTGGTGCGTGCCGGCCTCCAGGCCACGCTCAGCTGCAGGTGAACAGAAGAGGCAGCGGGGAGGCTGGGCCGTCACCTAAAGATAAAACCGAGCTCATTCCAGCATCTGCATCGCGGTCGGGATGGGTCCCTCGACAGGGCAGACCCAACTGCAGCCACCTCCGGCTCCAAGGGGCTCAGGGGGGCCAGGGTATGGGGGGGGGGGCGGGGGGCCTGTGTCAGGGCCGTGGGGTGACCTCACATGATCTGATTGTCACCTTGAACCAGGGTACTTGTGGCCCAGACACGCCCAGGGTACAGGGCATGTCGCGTGCATGTGAGGGCAGCAGCCACCTCTTGCAGGAGCCGGGATGGATGGCCTTCCTGCAGACGGCGAGCCCCAGGCCTCCCCACCCCCACCTTTTGTCTTCCACCTGTGTCTGGAGGTGTTTCCTCGGTTGCTTCCTCTGTGGAGCCCCTGCTGCGGTGCCGGGTCCATGTGAGCGCCCGCCGGGAGGGGCTGCATCCCCCCTGCCCGGGGTCCGTGTGAGCGCCTGCGAGGAGGGGCTGCGTCCCCCCCACCTGCCCGGGGTCCGTGTGAGCGCCTGCGAGGAGGGGCTGCGTCCCCCCCACCTGCCCGGGGTCCGTGTGAGCGCCTGCGAGGAGGGGCTGCGTCCCCCCCACCTGCCCGGGGTCCATGTGAGCGCCCGCCGGGAGGGGCTGTGTCCCACCTGCCCGGGGTCCATGTGAGCGCCTGCGAGGAGGGGCTGCGTCCCCCCCACCTGCCCGGGGTCCATGTGAGCGCCCGCCGGGAGGGGCTGTGTCCCACCTGCCCGGGGTCCATGTGAGCGCCTGCGAGGAGGGGCTGCGTCCCCCCCACCTGCCCGGGGTCCGTGTGAGAGCCCACAGGGAGGGGCTGTGTCCCCCCTGCCCGGGGTCCGTGTGAGCGCCTGCGAGGAGGGGCTGTGTCCCCCCTGTTCCGCTGCCTCCAATTCTGGAAGACAGGAACATCTGCAAACACCAGGATTTTGAGGCTGATTAAGGGGTTTCCTTGTCACCTCTCGCCTCCAACATTACTTCGTTTTTCTTGCTTTCATCAAAGGTGCGACATCTCAGCCCTTTGGAGCCCTGGCCCCTGGCTTGTCGTGACACGAGCTGGTTGGGGACGAGGGTGGCCGGCTGGGAGGGCTGCTGCACGCCGTCCGCCGAGGTCCCGTACACCTGCTCCCTGAGCTGGGAGTGCGGCATTTGGCTCCTTCCGTTGCTTTCCTGAGGGCCAGTGTTAAGGACCACGGTGACTTCTGTGTATTTGCTGGGAGTAGTGACAGGTGGGTGTCTCTCCTCCTTCTTTGTAGGAAAACCCTATACTTGGATGCAAAGCCAACAGATTTCCAAGCAAGGAACATTCATAGGTTGTTATCTCATAGATTTGCATCCTCTCCTGATACGTGTCTCCCAGAAGCAGACACCCTTCTGCACCGTGATTGTAAACAGTAGGCAGTAAATACCCGATTAACCTCATTTTCGTCACCCCAGATGGTTGGGTTTCTGAGGAAATCTCAGGCCCCACAGGAGACGCTCCGAGGGCCCGCGTGACGCCTACGTGAGCTTGGGGACGTCGGTGGCGGGAGGCAGGGCCAGCCTCCTGCTGGAAGGCCCCCTCCCTGCAGACGGCAGGGCCTCGGCCTCAGGGCCCAGGAGGCGTGCGGCTGAGGGTGCAGCCCCGCCATGGGCACACCCCGTCTCCCGGTCCCTGCACTTGCAGGCTGCTGGGCGTCGATGCCTCCCATGTTTCTCTGGGAAAATCAGGCCGTGACTCGATGACTCACCTTCCTCTTTCTGGCAGTGCTGCTCCCCACATGTTCACAAACTGTGCTCCTGGGAACATTCTAGACCTCCTTTCCTGGAGACGTGCTGAGGGCCTCTGTTCTGGGGCTTGTGCACTGCGGACGCGAGGAGGCGGGCCGCTGTTCCTGGCGCGGGGAGGAGCCCCGAGTGCGAGGGCAGGAGTCTCCTGACTCGGGGTGTGACCTGGGCCCCGGGCCCCGGGAGCACCGTCTGCTCCTCCGCCCTTCTCACCGCATGCGCGCTGGACTTGCTGTGGTTGGGACTGAGATTTAAATCGCCTCGAATTCGGATCTGGAGTCAGAGCGTCGGGACTGGGAGAGGCCACTTTGAGCAGAAGTGAAAGTGAGCCCCACGCTGTGGGCGGTGGGGGAGGGCATCGTGGGTCCCCGGGCCTCAGCACACCGGCCGGACTGCGGGCTCCCTCCAGTCCTGGCTGGCAGCCACCTGCCTTTACGGTGCCCGAGAACACACAGGCGCACCTGCCCGTGAACGGTGACACCTGATGCCGTCCTGGAAGGCGGGTTCAGGGCTGCCCGGGGCCAAGGGCACTGCAGCAGTCCTCGGTGGGCGCCGCCTGGTCCTGACTGGACTTTGGACTTTGTGGGTTTGTGTGTCGTGGTCCCCTGGTCACGACCTTCTGAGCTCCCCAGCGGCTGCAGGATGAGACTTCCTGTGCCTGAGCACGATGTTCACAGTGGCTGGGACATTGACGGGAGGAGGGGGGACAAGTGGCTCCCCAATTCATGGATGTCACCCTAAGGTCTTGTGAAAACCCCACCCCTGCTGGCTGCAGGGGCCTAGGATGGGCCACGCCAGGCTCCTGGGTGATGCCCTTGAAAATCACGCTCTGCAGGGAGTGTGGGAAGGAGCATCAGCAAGTGGGCCAGGTGGCACTGGGGACAAGATCGGGCATCTTGGATGCAGTATGGAGACTGCGTAACTGGAGGCTCGGCCTTTCTGTGGTTTTCCCTGGACTCCCCTGACCCTGGGTTTGTGTTGCTTGGCCCCTCCGGCTTCTCTTAGGGTGTGAGGTTAGCTCAACTCATTTCCCTGAGGACCAGCCCCTCTGCCCCGACCCGGCAGGTGCTCGGAGAGAGGATGGCCTGTTGGTGTCTGAAGCAGCCAGCGCAGTGGACCACGCTGTGGCCGGACGTCCCCTCGGGCGCTCCTGGCGGAAAGGCGGTGTTTGCACCGTGACACACAGCGCGTGCTTGGGAGTGCTCTGCCTGCAAGGCTGTGCTGACCCCGGGGACAGCACACATCCCTGCCCTGGGACTTCGCTCTAGTGGAGGAGCACAGGTGACTTGCAGATGCACAGGTTGTAGCTGAGGACGTTTCCGGTGGTATTGAGTGCTGTGTAGAAGGTGCCCCCAGGAAGGGACGCGGGGGCGGGGGGGGGGGGCGTCTCCAGGCGGTGAAGGTGTGAGCAGTTGGAGGAACCAGCCACGGTCCTGGGCAGGGGGTTCTATAGAATTTCCAGACACAGACAACCTTAGGGAACCCAATAACATATTAAAATAATGCTAATACTCGAGGGAAAACAAAAGGAGTGAAGATTCCATTTTGCCAAGATGTCACTAATAAACAGCATTAATCTAACAATGTTGTGCGCTCGGGGACCCTCAGCCGTGGTTCTGGCAGGAAGCAGATGACGGATGAGCCCTCTGCGTTTTACGGTGGGTCCAGAGGGTGTCTGTCAGGGCTGTGGCAGGCAGGTTCCAGTGCCAGGAAAGAGGAACTGTGTCCTGTCTGGAGCTGGGATGGCCAGGGAGCCACCCCGCTGCTCAGCTCCCCTGCAGCAGGCTGGTTCCACGCAGGCTCCCATGCTGGCTCCCACACTGGCTCCATGCTGGCTCCCACGCTGGCTCCCACACTGGCTCCATGCTGGTTCCCAAACTGGCTCCATGCTGGCTCCACACTGGGTCCCACGCTGGGTCCCACACTGGCTCCACGCTGGCTCCACACTGGGTCCCATGCTGGGTCCCACACTGGTTCCATGCTGGTTCCCACACTGGCTCCACGCTGGCTCCACGCTGGCTCCACGCTGGTTCCCACGCTGTCCCTAGACCGGGCGGGGTCTCTGAGCAGCACTGATGGATGAGACAATGGGGTGAGTGGCAGACGGCCAAGTAAGAGTCCCCACTGACTGGGACCTTGTGAGACACCGCGTGTCCAGTGTGGCCCCGGCTCCTTGTGGTGCTCCAGCTTCCTGAGCTTGCCAGTGGCTGTTCCAGGCAGTCCCCCTGCGATCCGTTTTGGGCAGAGCCGCTGCAGCTGGTGTCCCGGCTGGCGTCTGGGAAGGGCCTAGGCACTGGAGTTTTCTCTCTGGGGAGAACGAGAGTCCCAGGTTGATCTGGCCTCTTCAACCCTCCGTCCTCACTCAGCCAGGCTGTGGCAAGGGCCGGCTGGCCGCCGGTGTGCCGGACAGACTTCCCGGTGGGGAGGACAGCACACAAACAAATGAGTGAACATGTAACCTGCAGTGTGGTGATCGATGCTGTGACAAAAATAATAAGGGAAGGGGTGGGGAGTGCAGGGGTTGGTAGTGCTTTGGGCAGGAAGGTCCCTCGGGGGTGACCAGGCAGCACAGGTGTACGATAAACGAGGGAGGCCATGTGTTGTCTTGGGCGATGAGCACTCTCAAGGGAGGATGCAGCAAGCGCAAAGGCCCTGAGGCAGAGCCCTGGGTTCTGGGCTGGTGTGGGCTAAGGAGAGAGGGTGTGAGGTGACCAGATGGGTCTGTGACCACGACAGGGTGGAGATGGAAGGTCAGCAGCCTCCTGTGGCACCAACCCCAGGTCCTGTGGGCTGGGGTGCGGTGCTCAGCTCGGTGCCAGGAGCCTGGCTTCTCCGGCGGCCTCACGGAGCATACGCATCTTTTCATTTCAGTCCCCCCGGCTTCGCAGCGAGGCCACCAACAGCAGCAACCAGGTCTTCCTGTACTGCGCCTTCCTGGACTTCAGGTACTGCCTGCTTGGGGCCAGGGGCAGGACTGGAAGTGGCCGGGAAGTAGGGGGGGGAGTGGGGGGGGAGAGTGGG
>NW_027529584.1:31570-61177 GCF_008692635.1 Crocuta crocuta | reverse complement strand
TGTCGGGCTATGGTCTGGGGTATGGGACGCGCCAGTCCCGGTTATGGTCCGGGTCACCCTTCTGGAGGCAGTGTGGTAGCGTCGCCGCAGCGAATGCTGGAAACGCTCAGGACACAGGGTGGGACGTGGAGGCGGCGCCGGGCAGGTGTTCTCGGGACCCCAGGGGACCGAGCAGGACTCAGCCCCTGAAAGGACGTGCAGCCAGAGCAGCCTCGGCACCACGCCTCGGCCTGAGAAGGGTCCGCCGCCCTCCGCTGTGCTGCTCGGGGGTGGGGCGTGGGGGGAGCAAGCAGCCCCTCTTTCTCGGCTGGCGAGCAGCCCTCCCAGGACTTCACGGCCCACACCGGGGCGCACGGTCACACCTCAGCCCGGCTGGAGGCCTGGTGATCTGGGGCGCAGGCCAGGGGTGCCCTTCCCTGCGCCTGCGTGGGCGTCCCGGGATCCACCGTCACAGATGACGTCAAAGAACACGCATCCCCTCCTGCTCTGCCCTCGATCCCCAGGGCCACCCTGTTCCCTTCCCTGGGGCCACCGGCGGCCCGAGTGCGGTGTGCACAGNGGGACGTGGAGGCGGCGCCGGGCAGGTGTTCTCGGGACCCCAGGGGACCGAGCAGGACTCAGCCCCTGAAAGGACGTGCAGCCAGAGCAGCCTCGGCACCACGCCTCGGCCTGAGAAGGGTCCGCCGCCCTCCGCTGTGCTGCTCGGGGGTGGGGCGTGGGGGGAGCAAGCAGCCCCTCTTTCTCGGCTGGCGAGCAGCCCTCCCAGGACTTCACGGCCCACACCGGGGCGCACGGTCACACCTCAGCCCGGCTGGAGGCCTGGTGATCTGGGGCGCAGGCCAGGGGCGCCCTTCCCTGCGCCTGCGTGGGCGTCCCGGGATCCACCGTCACAGATGACGTCAAAGAACACGCATCCCCTCCTGCTCTGCCCTCGATCCCCAGGGCCACCCTGTTCCCTTCCCTGGGGCCACCGGCGGCCCGAGTGCGGTGTGCACAGCTGCCGACCCCGTCTCCACGTGTTGTTAGCAAGAAGCGCACGTGCAGAAACGGCCACACCTCCTGGCACACAGCTCTGGAGTTTCACAAACGAGTAACCGTGTGGGTCAGGATGCTGAACAGGCCCAGCCCCTGCCGGGTCCCCATCCCCACTCCTCACCCCTCCCTGGACTCCAGCTCCTGCAGCCGCTGATTTGTCTTCCACCCACACAGTTCCGTGTCCACAAGAACGTGTGTGTGCATAGCAGTATTTGACTGACTTCACCAGCAAAGCCGTCTGAGCCTTAGATTTTGTTGTCTTCAGGCTCTGAACCAGCATCACGTGTCTGTAGTTGACACAGAACTATTTGGACCATGTATTCCTTTGTGAGTTTTGCAATTACTTTTTTGGAGACTGTCCAGACCGTGTCAAAAGTGCGTTCACAGAGTAGTTCGCTGCGTCCCCTTGCAGCCTGTGTGCCCATCAGGTGGTCTGTGCCCTCCCCTACTCCTCAGCTGGTGCCTGCCGTCCGCAGGCCCCCGCCCCTCCTCAGCTGCTCACACGAGAGGTTAATCAATCCTAAGGATAGTTTTCAAAGACACCACTGTTGGTTTGGTGGGTTTTCCTCTCTTGCATTTTTATTCTCGATTTTGTTGACATGGTCTCTTCTGATCCGCCAGTCACCTCATCCTCTGGCCGTGCCCTTCGTTTGCCCTTTGTTGTTTAACTTCTGAGAGCGTAGCCTTCGTCATTGGCTGAGGCCTTGACACAACTGTTTCGTGCTATGAATTTTCCTGTGAGCACAGATTTGGCTGTGTCTACGGTGTCTGCATGTTGCTCTCATTTTCAGGAAGCAAACATATTTTCTAACCTTCCTTGTGATTGTGACTTCTTCAAGCCACATACTGCTTTGAAGTGCATAGTTTGGTCCAGCTGCTTGGGGATTTTCCAGAGAATTTTCTGCTATTGATTTCTAATTGATTTTTTTTAATGATCTGAAAACATCCCTTTTTTCCCCTAATTTCAGTCCTTTTAAATTTGTGAAGCCTTGTTTCATGACCTAGCCTGTGGTCAATGTTGGTGAATGCCCCGTGTTTCCTTTAAAAGCGTCTATTCCCAACAGGTGTCTTCTAAATGTCAGTGAGGTCATGTTGGTGGTACGGATCAGGGCTTCTATGACTCTCTGACTTTTTTGCCCACTTGTCCCATGGGTTCATCAGAGAGGAAGGATGGTGATGTCCTCGGGTAATGGTGGATCTCTCTCCATTCAGGTCTACTGGGGTGTTTGGTGTATTTTGAAGCTCTGCTGTTAGGTGCTTATACGTTTAGGATCGTCTCATCTTCTCGGAAAACTGACCCTGTGTCCTTCCACGTCCCTGTTCCTGGTGGGAGTGTGTGTTGTGCTGAAGTCTGACCCGCTCCACTTTCCACGTGGCTTTCTTAGAGTTTGCAGGTCACAGGGTCATGCGTGTCCTTGCTGATGCTTGCTGTCGCTGGGCCTGGCATCCGAGGCAGGGCCTTGGTGCAGGGCTGAGGAGCTCGCCTTCCTGTGGGTGCCCCCGGAGAGTGGGTGTCACCCGCGGGAGGAGGTGCCGTGCAGGGCCCGGCTACTCTGGCCGGTGCCGGTGCCCTCACACCTTCGTGGCTCCATCTGGGAAGATGCGACTCTCATGGGTTTTAGTCCCCAGTCCTGTTCTGTGTGCAGAGAAGTGCACTGTCCGTCCCCGTGACCCTGCTCACGTGGTCCAGTGTCTGCTGGTTCCAGGGCAGCCTCTTGTGGAAGTGTGGCATCTGCGTGTTTCGTAGATGGACGGAGGAGCCACACGGAGCCCAGCAGCCGGCGTGGCTGGCTGTCCTCGAGGCCCTGGGAGCATCAGGCTACGAGGCAGGGCTTTAGTGCCTCAGACTAACAGGGTTGAGTGGCCCCGGCTGTGCTCTCTGGTCTCTGCTGGGTGCCCCCATCCCTGCGTGCAGGGTGGACCGTGCATCCCAGAAACTGCCTCTGAGCCACTGTCCCTGCAGCTTGGCCGTCAGGCTTGGAGCCACCCCGGAGATGCGCCCGTGAGCCTTTCCTGTCCCGCCCTCGGCTTCTGTGGCAGAGCCTCAACCGCACTGCATCACTCTACGTCTGCGTGGGGGTGGCAGCGAAAGTGCCACCGGTGCGTGCTTCCCTACGGGACGTGGGCCCCTCCGGGATGGCCACGTTTCTCATCTGCTCTGTCCATGGCTGACAGTACCATTAAAGCTGAATGTAAAACAAAGCGAAACTACCACCTTTTAGTGTGTCCATCTTTAGGAAAGCTTTCCCCAAGGACCCACCTTTGGCTGGAGAAAGACCTGTCTTTGCCGATAAGTCAAAGTTGTGACTTTGGGAGGAAGCATGGAGACACCATCTGAGGAATTAAAAAATACAGAGTTACACCGAAGAAAAGTGTAATCGTTGGTACTCTTACCATAAGAAGGAATCATCACAGTTAATGTTGAGCAAGTTTGTTTCCAGCCACTTTAAGAAGGGCTACGAGTCCCATTGATCTGTAACAAAGTAAAACGTTAAAAAAAAAAAAAAGCAAAATCCCTTTGGCTGTTATGTCTTCTCCTCTCTCTGGAGGTAACCAGTCTGGGGAGTTCTCAGTAATTCATGTGTAAGTTATGGCTAAGTTCAAGGAGAACACATGATCTTGTTCTGCTTCACACTCCATGCGCCCCGACTGCCCCCCCACTGTGCCTCCTCTNTGCCCCGACTGCACCCTGACTGCCTCCCAAGCCCCACCTGCGCCCTGGCCCCGACTGCCCTCCGTGCCCTGACTACGCCTGCGCCCCAACTGTGCCCTGCACCCTGACTGTGCCCTGGCCCCAACTGTGCCTCGCATCTCCACTGCCCCCCGTACCCTGACTGTGCCCCGTGCACAACGCATTAGGGCTCTGTTTTACCCATGTTGATCCGCATCTCTCACCGACACACTGCATTTTGTCACGTCTCTGCCATGCTTTGCTCACCCAGTGCCCCATGGCGGGCACGGGGCTGCTTTAATGTTCTGTGGCATCACCTGTCGTTCAGCAAGGACCCCTGGGCATGTCCCCTGGGAGCTTGTTGTCCCTGCAGAGCTCTCTGGAGGTGAGGCTTGGTCCCAGGTCCGGGATGAGCACGTCTTGTTTTTTGGGCACACGCTCCAGAGTGTGTGAGCCGGGCGGTTCCTCGCTCTCCTGTCCGGGTCCTGTGCTGCCCGGCAGCACCAGCACGTCCACTCTCTCAGCCGGCTGCTCCTCTCTCCTGTGTCCCCAGCTCCGGAGAAGGGGTCTGGTCCAGCCAGGGCTGTGTGCTCATGGAAGGGAACCTCAGCTACTCCGTCTGCCGCTGCACCCACCTCACCAACTTCGCCATCCTGATGCAGGTGGTCCCGCTGGAGGTAAGAGCCAGGCGCCGGGGTTCGCGGACCCGACAGAGTGTGGGCAGGTGGGGCCCGTTACCTGCGAGTCCCAGGGGCGTTTTAGCCGCAGCAGGGTGGACGGCAGCCTCTGCTCGTCAGGGAGACCCTGTGATTAGGGACATAGGGGAGGCTCTACTCCTTTGGCAAACAAAACAAAACTTTGCTGCAAGCATCCTAAGGCAGCACCTGTGCAGACCCCAGATCCTTCTCAAAGATCCCTGTGCAGATGGGAGGGCAGGTGTGCCAGCATTTTCTGCCTTCAGTCACCGGGCTGGGAAGCCTGTGCTGCGGGAGAGTTGGGGTGTGTCCAGCACAGCAGGGGGATGTCCTCAGCTGTAACCAGGGTGCATAAGTGTCCAGAGAGGGCATCAGGTGGTGACACACAGGTGCACATCTACACTGCGTTCTCTGAGCGTTTCTGCCGAGGGCCGAGGGACGGGGCTGCAGGCGGAGCTCTGGAATGTTTCCAGACCTGACTTACAGCTCCAGGGTTAGCAAGTGCTGTGGCGGGGAAGGGGATTTCCAGAACCTTCTGCCATCCTCCTCTCTCAGTGGGGCCATGACCTTCCCTGGAGTCTCAGGTTAAGAGAGGACGAGGGCCCTCCTGCCTGCGTTTCTCTGCTTTGGAATATTTAATCTTTATCTCCTGCCAGGCTGCACAGTTGGCCCTAAGAGCTAGACCTCCATTTATTGGTTTAAGGCAGGCAGAGCTTGGAAGAGAAAAAAGTGTTCTTTTAAAAACGCAGATGCGTCAAGATAGGATCTTCTGAGCTGTTATCAGTCCCTGACCCCTGCGTGTGAATGACTTCCTTGGCTTCAAGAGCCCAGAGGACACGGAATTTCGCCGGTGCTGGCAGGCAGATGGGAGGAGGCAGGGATGGGTCCTAAGGCCTCGGAAAACCAGGCACCCGTTCAGGCCCGTTTGATTCCAGCCCAGACTGGGTTTTGGAGACTGAAACGTCTGACCTACAGCTTTGATTTCTGGCTCCCGCTGAAGTCGGGGCTTGCGTGGTGCTGGGCTGAGCAGAGGCCTCCTGCCCCAGCACCCCCACTCCTGGCCCCCACTCATCGGGACAGGTCCCCAGAGCCCCCAGGCCCCTGGGCCGCGCTGGGGAACTGAACTGGGGTCTGGACGCCCCACCTCTGCTGCCACGGCCTGCTCCACCCAGCCCCCCTTGGCATGTCCAGTCCACGGGGTTGTGCGGCCCCTGCCCTGGCGAGAACCTGGTGCGTGCAGGCCCGCGGAAGTCTCGTTGGGCCTGGCTTGGCTCCCGGTACCCCAGGTTGTCCCCTCAAGGCTGTGGCTCCGCGTCTGTGACCACTCCGCGTGGCACCCGCCCCGGGGGTTCGGTGGGAAACTAGAGGAACAGTGCGGTTCTGCCTTACAGTTTGTGTGCTGGTGGGAGGCGTAACGGCGGGTGAACGCGGAGGTGACCTCGGCAGCGGCGAGGGAAGGGGCGTGAAGACGCACGTGGGGACGGGCAGCGCTTGTGATGGTGCGGTGGGGAGGGTCCGGGGCAGAAGAATGCTCCCGGCCACGGAGCAGCAAGGGCAGGTGCGGGAGGCGGGAGGGGCTGGGGCAGTGCTGGGGGGAGGCAGGAGGCTCCTGCGTCTGTAGGTCGGGCCCTGGATTTAGTGTCCGGACGGTGACTGCTTATAGAGGTTCCAGCGGGGGGTGGGGGTGGGGTCCCCTGGGGTCCCCCAGGCACACGGGGAGCAGAACCAGGCACCTACCTGTCAGGTGTCCTTCAAGCGGGAGCATTCAGAACTTTGCTGGGCGGTGCTGTCACGGGCTTGCGCGCGCCTGGTGCTCTGCACGGTAAATCTGAGTCCAGGCAGGTGTGACCCCCAGGCTGTCCCAGTGGGAGTGACGCGTGGGCAACAGCCTCCCTTCAGGTGCCGGGCACCCCTTTCCTTTCTGGTCCCTGCCCCCCCGGGCCCTCTGTCACCCCCTGGTCCCTGCCCCCGGGGCCCTCTGTCACCCCCTGATCCCTGCCCCCGGGGCCCTCTGTCACCCCCTGGTCCCTGCCCCCCGGGCCCTCTGTCACCCCTGGTCCCTGCCCCCCCGGGCCCTCTGTCACCCCTGGTCCCTGCCCCCCGGGCCCTCTGTCACCCCTGGTCCCTGCCCCCCAGGCCCTCTGTCACCCCTGGTCCCTGCCCCCCGGGCCCTCTGTCACCCCCTAGTCCCTGCCCCCCTGGGCCCTCTGTCACCCCCTGGTCCCTGCCCCCCGGGCCCTCTGTCACCCCCTGGTCCCTGGCCCTAGAACGTATGTGTCTGTGGGCAGGGACAGTCCCCAGGGTGCTGTGGCCAGGTCCCCTCATTTACAAATGGAGACAGTGAGGCCAGATGTGGGGGTGGGCTGGGCTCAGTCATTCATCCAACAAGGAACTACTGGGTTTGAGGTGACGACCCCAGGCTTTCGAGACCTCGCTCTGGGCCTAGGGAGCACAGCAGTGGGTCTGGCACGGCGCTCGGGATTTTAACTGGGGACACAGACGCTCTGCACTTGAACGCTCGCTCTGGCCTGTGGTGTTGAGGGCGATGTGGAAACCAGGTGGGGTTGGGGAGGGAGCTGTTTGGAGGAGGGCAGCCCTTGGGGGCCTCCCGGAGAAGCTGGGGTGGCCGAGCGGCCTCAGGGAGGAGGGCGCAGCCACAGAGGCCTGGGGGAAGGAGCAGGTGCGAGGCTGGTGCACAGCAGGCGGTGGGGGGGCGGGGGGTGGAGGCTGGGTGCTCCTGGCACAGGTGCCGGGGCTCATAGCGGAGCTTCAGGCTCAAGTGCAGGGGGAAGAGAGGTAGCTGAAGTCAGGGGAGACGGGAGCGAGCAGCAGGTCAAGAGCGCGATGGGGGGGGACAGGTGCCCGCTGGGCGACCCGCTGAAGCTGCTCTCTCTCCCCTCACAGGTGAGGGCCTTGGGGACTTCCCCCGGGTCACCCGGGGGCAGGTCCTATCATCAGGGCCCTGCCCCCTGGAAAGGCCATGGATTGGGAGGGGGAGTCGCAGGCAGGAAGTGGGCTCCAGGAAGCTGGTGGGACCCGGGGGGGGGTGTGGGGGGGAGGCAGCCAGGCCAGTCAGCTGAAAACACCAGGCACAGAGCATTTATGTTACAAATGTGTCACCACTCAGTGTAGGTGACACCAGATTTGGACAGTCTGTGGGTGTTCGTGGAAGCAAATCATATCTACTCGTAACTGGGAAAGGTTGATTTGAAAATGATTCAAAATTATCCATGCTAAAAATGAACATTCTCAGGAACATTAAAACATTAAGGCAGTTATCACACAGATGCCTAATGTGTGGCGGTGGATTTAGTAGGAGCAATGGGACTGGCTTCCTCCCACTGTCCTGAGCACCTCCCGGGGTGGGTCTGGGCCAGGGTCTCCTGGGAGCTCACGGCTGCACCTCCCCTCCCCTCTGCACCTCTCCACCTCTCCCTGGCCGCGCCCCTGCCGTGGACCCCCCTCCACGTGTTGTCTGAGGCAGTGGGGCCAGGATCCCGAGGTATATTCCAGCCTCTCTCTGCTCGCTCTTCTCCATGGGGCACCCGCCGTTCGTCAGCAGGGCCCTGGGGCGGGAGCACCATAGACCCCCTCCCACCACGTGCCGATCACGCAGAGTCCACGTCCTGGAGACCCTGGCATGGTCCCCTGGTGGCTGGTTTGCAGGGGCCCCTTTGACCCAGAGCATCAGTCACCCCGGCTGTGGCTGGCTGGCTTTGGTGGCTGTCATTCCATCCGACCTCACGTTCTTTTGTTTGGAACCATCTTAGTTAGTGTGTAGCCGATACACGTGTGTGTCTTAATCAGGTGGCAAAAAGGGAGGCAGCGTCACCCGCCATCTGTCCCCTGGTCCCCTGATGCCGCTCCTGCGAAGTCACACCTGTTCCAGTGTCCCCTTCCTCCTGGAATTGCTTCCCTACTCCACGCGCGTGTATGCCCCCCCCCCCCACGGGCTCAGGGCCACCTCTCCCGGTGCAGTTCGTCCCCACGTGCGCCCACGCCTCCGCCTCATCCTTGCCGCACCCGCTGCCAACCGCAGACCAGGAGCCGGGCTCTGAGCCTACTTGCCCGGTCACTGCCGGGGGCTCCGCTGGCTTCCTGGCAGTGCACCGTCTGGGGCACACTTCTCTAGGTGACTTCCTGGCAGGGGGTGGGGGGCACTCACACTGCTCTCGGGGGTCCTGTACCAGCCTAAGCTCCTCCGGCAGCAGACAGAAATGGGTGACTTTGTTGTAAATGTGAATCCCAAAAACACATCTCCACCGCTTCCCGAGGTAAGTACGTTTCAGGTGGGGGGAAATAGCCCCACCTGTAGACCTGGGGCCGTGTTCATCATCCGTCACGACGCCAGGCACCTCCCGGAAACTCATTTTCTGTATCTTTAAAATTAGCAAAACCCAATTCATTAAGATTCCCAAGAAATTAGTTTTTCCCTATCAGATGAAATTATCTTCAGGTTAATTTTGGAACAGTAGGTGTCACGAGTAGGTGAGGAGAAGAACAGGAGAGACTGCGCGGCCCAGAGCCGGTCCCTGGGAAGCCCAGCGGCTGAGACAACTTGGTGTCGACGTAAACCCGGGAAAGCAGATAATCAGAACGGAGCCCAGACTCTTTCCCACACACCCGTGAGAGTCTATGTCGTAGAATTCAGAGAATGAGGAGGGAAGAGGCCATGTAAAAGCGTGAAGTGAGCATTCCCAGCCCCGTCTGTAGTGGAGAGAACAGAATAACGGAAACAGGAGTGCGCAGGCCCCGACTCCTCTACGCCACGGAGGACGGCGCGCCTCGGCCACCTCCCCGCGCCCCCCCCGTGTTGGCAGGAGTAGGGGTCCCCCGAGGACAGACGTGCAGTGGTGAGGGTCCGACTGACCTGGAGGCATTTCCACGGCATGGGCACATGAAAAGGCAGGGTGGGCATAGCGCACAAGTATCTCCTCTTTATAAAGCCACGTGAGGTCCCCGGGCACGTGCTCACCCACGTGAAGTGACGTCCCTCTGCATGATCGGAAGAAAGGTACAGAGGTGCCTTCTGGGCTGATGGGGTTGGGGGACGCTGGACCGCAGCCCCGGCCCGTGTGCTGAACCCCTGTGCGTGCATCTGTGCGGAGTGAGGGAACGTGACTGAGTAACAAAATTAGTCTGGAGAGGCCGCCTGCAAGGCCGCTCGCGGGCACGGGGCTTCCCTCCTCCCGACACCCAGTGGCTTGGAGCCTGGCGCTGGGCAGAGGCCGCGTGAGGGTGAGTGGGTCCATGCTGCAGGAGACCAGGGAGCCTTCTCCCCCGACGCCAGGTGTGCCCACGTCAGTAGTAAGCCTGACTCGTGCCCACGTAGCAGCTTGGGCGCACAGGCCTGTTCGCCAGGTTCAAGGGCAGGTAGAGGGGTGCCGCACTTGGCACTGCTCAGGACTGGCCAACAGAGGCACCGGGGATGGAGGAGCTGGGCCCTGCAGTGGTGGGTGCTGCGTGGCCTGCCCAGCCAGGCCCCGGGCAGGGGTGCGGCCACAGGAGCCACGTGGCCGACTCAGGTGAATCCCTAGGAAGGGAAATTGGAGCCGGCAGCATTTGGTGGGGGACAACGGGCTGACGTTGCAGAGACCGTAGGGACGAGCCAGTCCCACCTGTTTCCAGGCCCCCCACCCGAGATGCACATTCCAGGGGGACAGTCTGGCTGGCTGTACAGTGAGGGGCAGTCCCACCAAGGCTGCCCTGTGGCAGGGAAGTGGTGGGCACAGCCCCGAGCTGGCAGCTGCCCAGAGGCCCCCTCAGTGCCCCATGCCTGCACGTGCAGCCACCCAGAGGCCCCTCCAGGGTCAGCTGTCCTGGGGTGGGGGGGCGGGGGGTCACAGTGAAGGAGCAGGTCTGTAAGGCAGAGCCGCAAACCCCGGCCCCGGTCTGGAGGCCGGCCGGTGGGCCTGCTTCCTTCAGCCCGTTTGTCGGAATTTCAAAGGTCAGAGAAATTATTTAAAATTTTTGAGTTTGGTTTCCTTAAAAAAAAAAGTCAGGGTGGGAGCTCCGGTTCACCACCTCCCTGCACCGGGGGCTAAGCCTCTCTGCCCCCTCAGGGTTCGCGCTGTTGTTCCGCTGCTCAGAGACGGCAGAGTCTCTCTCGCGCTTTCCTAGGCTGGGAAATGACATATCGGCTCAAAGGGGCTTTTGCAAAAAATAAACAAAGGAAGGTAAAGGTATTTCTTTTTGGAAGGAGAGCTGCACTTGGTTATGACGACAGCAGGCTCCCAGCGGCCTCACGCGTTTATGCGAAATGCCCTCTCGGGAGCCTGGGAGTCTGTGGTCTGTGACTCAGAGGAGCCCGTGTCCCGAAGCAAACTCCAGGCTTTTCTGGGTGTTTCTAAATCTGGCCGCAGGGCGGGATGGGGAGGACATCACTGGGGCACACCATGCGGCATGAGGCCGGGAGCTGCAGGGTGTGTGTGTGTGCACAAGGGTGAGTGTGTGCACGTGTGTGCGACTCTGTGTGGGCAAGTGTGTATGTGTGTGCACATGTGTGCAGGCAGGCGAGTGTCTATAAGTGTGTGTGCAGGAGGAGAGTGTCTGTGTACATTTGTGCTGGTGGGTGAGTAGGTGTATGTGTATACATGTGTGTGCACCTGTGTGTGGGTGGGCAAGTGTAGTGTGTGTGCACCTGTGTGGGTGGGCGAGTGTAGTGTGTGTACATGTGTGTGCATGTGGACTGGTGCATGTGTGCACGTGTATACATGTGTGTGTGCAGGTGGGGAGTGTGCACCTGTGTGCGTGCATCTGGGCGTGTGTGTGTGCAGGCTGGGTGCACGTGTGTGTGTGTGGAGGGCTCTCCTCTCCCCAGCACCCCGTCCCTCAGGCCCCTCCCCACTCTGCCCCAGGTACAGGACCCACACTCGCCGGCCACCCTGCCAGGTGCGGCCACGCGGGCGGGGACTCTGGCCTTGCCGCCGGGGAGGGGGCGCCGGTGGCTGTAGCCTGCGGACCTAACGTCACGCCCGCGCTGGGGCTGTCCTGGTGGCCCCGGTGGGCCTGTCACGAACTGGCCGTGCAGGCAGAGCACCGGGTGCACCGTCGGGAAGCAGGTGCCTTCCTCGGGCGGTCCCTCTGCGCGTATCACTTTCTTGTGTGAGCACCTACTGTGTGTGGCTCTGTCCCCATCGCCAGGTGCAGTCAGCAGGGCCCCACGCTGGCTCCTGGTCAGCCAGCATGGCTCCAGCCCGTGCCGGCTCCGAGCTTGGCCTCCCCAGCTGTGACACGGGGGCCTCTCCCTGTGGAGCCGTGCTAGGGATCACACCCCGCCCTGAGCACTGGGTTCTGAGCACCCAGCCCCAAGAACTGAGCCCCGAGCACCCAGCCTAAGGAGCATGAGGGTGCCCAGGGGTGACCAGGCGGCTGAGGAGCCCGGAGGCCTCCCAGGGGGGCAGGAGTGGAGTGTGTGCCGCCCGGGTCAGCACTGAGCCTCCCCTGCTTCACTCTTGAGGGATGGTGGAGTCCTGTGCCCCTGCAGGACCGTCTCCCTGTCGATGCCCCTCCTATCCCTTCCCCCCTCCCCCCTCCCTCCAGCTCTCCCTCCTTGGCTCCCCGCTCTGGTGGCCTTGCTGCCTCTCTGGGGCGAGCATGCTGCCTGAGCTCGGCGCCTGTAGCCCCGTCCCTGCCCTCAGGACCCCTGTCACGCAGGGAGGCCCCCGTGCTCACCCGGGATGTGCGTAAACAGGCCCTGGAGGTGGGATGGGAACGTGAGGGTAAAAAGCCCCACCGGGGAGGCAGCAGCTCTTCCATCGGCCGGTGACAGAGGGCCCTGCGGTCCGGCCTCAGCGCCTCGCTGGAGTCAGCCCCTCCCTCTGCTCCCTCCTCCCACCAGACTCACGTTGTTGCTGCTAGAGGAGAAGCACCTATTGCTTCACTTACTGTAGATTTTTCTGGAAGAAGCCTATGCTCGGTGCCATGTGGGGGCTCAAGCTGCCCCATAGAGGGAGGCTGACAGTGGCCTCAGGACCCTTGCACTCCTCGGGCTGGGACGGAGGGTGGTGGCGGGAGCAGGGATGCAGGGTGACGAGCCAGGGGGAGCAGGGCTGCGGGGTGACCCGCCGGGGGGAGCAGGGATGCAGGGTGACGAGCCAGGGAGCAGGGATGCCCCCGTCCAGGAGGGTCTGACGTGAGGGATCTGGAGGCCCGGGGCTCGGTGGGGTCGGGCGGTCAGCTCCGGGCTGCCAGGCAGAGCAGAGTGTCAGAGGCACCCCGACTCCCTGNGGGGGTCCTGCAGGAGTGTGGCGGGCCGGGACAGGAGGGCACAGATGCTCCGTGTCCTAAGATGGGACACGCGCAGGGAGAAGGCCACGGCACGGAGAGCGGAGGTGTCTCCCGCGGGAGGCGTGAGCGTGTGGCCTCTGTTCTGCCCACAGGGGAGCGTGGCGGAAAGACCCCGGGGGCTGCGGCTCCGTGTGCAGAGCGGCCTCGCTGCCCCCGGGCCCCTGGCCTCCGCGTGGAGACATTCAGGCGCCCGCAGCCCTCGGCCTGTGTCTGTGTGGGCGAGCGCGTCCCTCCCGGGGGACCCTGGGGCTGCTGTCCCGTCCGTGGGGCCTGCTCTGACCCGCCTCCTGCAGTGGGGGGTCTGGCGGCTGGTGGGCTGGGTCCCCGTCCCCCCCACAGCCTCCCCTGACAGGATGTGTGGACTGTGCAGCACAGTGTTGAAGCCCCCCCCCGCCCCCCACTGCACCTAAAGGTGGGATCACACAGCCTCTGTCTGCGTCCCGGGGGCTGGCGGCCTCCCAGCCCGACCGCTGGCCGCAGGGGCAGGGCCGTGAGCTCCATGCCTCCCAGGACGTGGCTGCCCAGCGCCGGGCACGGCGGGAACGTGTTCGCAGACCCCGCTGTGCTGGGGCCCGGGCCCTGGGTCCCCGTCAGCTGGGGCTCCGGCGGGAGGTGAGGAGAGGTGCTCTCCTGGCCCTGGCCTGTGACCGTGCCGTGGGCCTTGGGCTTGGCCGTCCTGCTGGGGGAGGGGGTCCTGTCCTGACTCTTGCCCGATGGCGCCTCCCTCCCCTTCGTTAACACGTCCGGGAATGACACGTCCTGCTCCTGAGAGGCTGCGGCGGCTTCTGCATTTCCAGCTGCCTCAGACTAGCGCACAAGCCGTGTGCCTGAGGGTGGACGGTGCGGGTGACAAGGGGGTGACGCGGGTCAGCCCTGGCCCCCCAGCTCACTCCTTTAATGAGGTAGGTAGCCTGAGGAAGGCAAGTCACAAGTCTTTTTGAAGACACAGGAGCCACTTCTCTGTGCACGGTGTGTGTGTGGGGGGGTCCCCATCCGTGCATGCCTGTGGGTGCCACGGTCTGGCCACCAGCCGTGCCCTCAGCAGCCAGGAGCTCACGTCTGCCTGTCCTCAGGGCTGTGGGCTCGTCCCCGTCACTGGAACGGGACCTGACCTGCCCCCTCGACTCTGTGTGTTGCTGGCACAGGTACAGCTGAAGCCCAGGGACTGTCACTGAACCCGGGCCGCCCGTGTGGCCACGTGCTGCTGCTGTTCCCGGGCTGAACGAAGTCGTGTGGTTCAGTGGGGGTCAGAGAGGTGGCCTGAGGGGACGCAGGCCCCGGGAGCTGGGTTCTGGAGCAGAGAGACAGGGTTCTGTCCCCGGGAGACAGGACGCTGGGGCAGAGCGAGGTGGGTGGAGGAGGCGCAGGAAACCACGTGAGGCAGGAGCCGCGAGGGGCAGCGTATGTGCACAGCCTGGGGGCCCAGCGAGGGGGCTGCGGCTTCCCACGTGTCCTTCACTGCGCTCGGCCTTGGTTCCCTTGACAACTGGCTTCCCACCAAGTCCAGCCGGAGGGAGACGGGCAGGCTGCGGTCTGCCAGGTGCGCCCGGCCCTGCCGGCCTTCCGCGGGCAGGTCTGCTCCTGTCCCCTCCTCCCCTCGACCTTCCTGCCCCCAAGAGTCGGGGCCGTGGCCGCTCTCTGGGGCACCTCGCCGTCATTGCTCTGCTCTTCTAGGGTTCCCCACGCCCTCGTGAGCCCCTTCCCATGTCAAAGGCTGTCTGCCGAACCATGGGGAGGGTCCCACTCTCCTGTCTGAAGCCTCCAGACAGAGCAGCCGGGGGGTGAGGCCGAGGGGCAGGGTGAGGGAAGCATTGTGGGCCTCCTCTGGGTCAGTGGCCGGGGCGACATCCTGCCCAGTGGAGACCTGAGTGCGGGTGTCCGGACACAGTGGGGTCGGGGGCTCTGGAGATTGAGGAGAGAGGAAGAGAGGACGCGGCTGGGTTAGTGGAGGAACCAGCAGCGCTCGGGGACGGGTGGGCTCTGAGGGCGGGGGGATCCCGAGGACCCTCGGATCGGAGGCCTCCCCATGCACTCCAGCCGCCTGCACTGTGGCCCCTGTGTGTTTCCATCAGGCCTCATCCAAGCCTGGAACTAAAACCTTATTTATTCACTTGTGCATTTGTCTGCGTCCCCACCGCCGTGTGAGCTCTGTGCTTGGCACACAGTGGTGCTTAATGCATGCCTGTTGCACCTGGAAGCACAGGCTGTCTGGGGGGATCTGGCGCAGCCTCTTGCTGGCTGTGTCGTTTCGCCACCTGAAAATGAGAGCTGTGCTGCTCACCCCCAGGGCTGCCATTGAGATTCCCTCCCCACATGCAGCAGGTGCCCAATTAAGGCACTTTCAGGCTTCCTGTCTGAACCATCCACTCTTCCGGCTGGCTGACGGCGGGTCGGGCAGATGTGTGTGCGAAGCTAGGGCTGGACTCTGTCCATCAGAAGCTCCAGGCCGAGTGGCCAGCAGAAAACAGGCGGGGTTTCCGTGAGTGTGGCCGATAGGCCGCCGCATGCACACCAGAAGCTTCCGCGCTGTGAACCCGTCCACGCCAGGGCCCTGGGGCTCCCAAGTCCGTGAGCGGAGGGGCGCGGCCCTGCTGTGTCCACAAGACATGTATGCACGCTGATGTAGGTTAAGGAAGTCTTTTATGGGGGTGGGCAGTGGGGGCGGAGCCTGGAGACCTCCTCCCGCCCCCCAGCCTTCAGCAGACGCCTCTGGACACCAGCGTTCTCAGAGCTCCGGGCCGTGACACGGCGGGAGATCTGTTAATGGGAGCTCACCAGCCCTGTGGGAGAAAGATCTGGGTGGTAGCGGGCAGGGAGGAGCTGGGGCCCGGCCGTGTGGAGATCCCTGTGGACTTGGCTGGCTCAGGGCCAGAAGGGGGAGAGGGTGTTCCTGAGGCCACGGGGTGAGGCCCTCACGGAGCCAGGCTAGCTCTTGCACACAGGCACGGTTGTCACCTGTCACTTGCTCGCATTTCCATGGTTGTTTAAATTCATTTCCGTTTGGCGGGTGCCGCAGTGGCGGAGGCGGCCCCAAGTTCCTGCGCAGAGCTCAGTCCGTGATGTCCGTGACCTCTGGAATCTGATGCTCGTCCACATCTCCAGGCAAAGCTAATTGTGATGGCAACAATGACACTTTTATTGCCTTCTTTTTTAAAGTTTATCTATTATTAAAAGAATTTTTTTTACTATGTTTGAGAGAAAGAGAAAGAGAGTCAGAGCATGAGCAGGGGAGAGGCAGAGAGAGAGGGAGACACAGAATCTGAAACAGGCTCCAGGCTCTGAGCTGTCAGCATAGAGCCCGATGCAGGGGCGCGAACCTATGAACCGTGAGATTGTGACCTGAGTCAAAGTCAGACGCTTAACTGACTGAGCCACCCAGGCGCCCCTCAAGTTTATTTATTTTGAGAGAGAAAGAAAGAGTCGGGGAGGGTCAGGAGAAGGAGAGAGAGAATCCCAAGCAGGTTCTGTGCTGTCAGCACAGAGCCCAAAGTGGGGCTCGTACCCACGAACTGTGAGATCACGACCCAAGTTGAGATCAAGAGTCAGATGCTTAACCGACTGAGCCACCGAGGTGACAAGGAGACTTTTCAATTGCCTGTGACAGCAAGAAAGAGGACGTTCTCTGTTCAGTATCAGCGTTATGTATTCGGTTTTATTCCCAGCCCCTGAAAGTCACCACCGCCCCCACTGTGAGAGCCCATCCNCGGACCCTGCACTGCTCACAGCACCTGAAGTGTCTGTCGGGACGGAGAACGCGGTGTCGCCAGCCGGTCTGACACCGGGAACGTCACTCCCCGGGAGCCCTGCTAACGATATGTTGCAGGAGCCGGAGCCTCAGGCCCTGTGGCATGGGAAGGTGGCTCTGTTCGCCCTCCTGGGCACCTGATGACTCGAAACGCCTCCGGCCCGCCCACCTGCAGGGGAGAAGGTTGGGGTCCAAANGCACACCCGCCCCCCCCGCCCCCCCGCCCCCCCGCCTCTGGGGCTGCAGGCTCCAGGCTTCCTTCCCCGCCCCCATTCTGTCACGGCTCTAAAGTGTCTCATAGCCCCAGGGAGTGAGTTGACCGGTGGTGACTCACAGATCTGGAAGAAGTAAAACCCATTAAGTTGTCTGTCTTCAGGCACAGTCCTGCTGGCTCCCAAATTGCTCTGTGCCAGCCACTTACAGTCCCCGGTCTTTGGAATCGGGGCCCCCGGGCTCGCAGCCCTCCCAGCAGCTCCCCTACCTCCTGGGAATTGCCTCCTGTTCTTCCTGATTAGGTTCAGACGAGTGGAGGCTGGGGCCCTGGGGTGTCAAGACCAAGGTTGGAGGGACCTTGATGTCTGGTGTCCAGTGTGGACGGACATCAGCGATGGGGACGGGGCTCCGGCTGGGTCTCGGATACAGACACAGCCACGAGCCACCGCAGGAAGCACAGCAGTGACCACCTGCAGGGACAGGCGCTGGGAAGCTGGTCTCCCAGGCTTGCTCAGGGAGCATGGAGTGTTTTGGAATCCAGGGTCAAGTGAGCCTGACCCGAGGCTCTGGCTCTTGGGGCCGAGGGAGCCACCATTTGGGTTGTGCTGCTAGGTGTGCTGTGGCCTGTGTCACCGTCCTTTGGGGTTTTGCGTCTGATTTGTTTGCCATTCATTTCCCAAGTTCATTATGCGTTACTTGGCGTCACGGGTAACAGCCACCCCTACACAGACTCACAGAGGGCACGTCTCGTCTCCCTGGCATTGCTCTCGGCACCGCGGGCATGTAGACCTGGGGGGACCTCAGAGAGGAGTCGCAACCCACCTGGGTCATTACCTGGGACTTTATGGGCGTTATGGCTCCGGGGCCGGGGGCTTCGTCAGCCCTGGGTGCTGTGGTGTAGACCGGGAGTCACGGGGCACAGGTGGCAGCGGGGGCGGGACAGGTGGGGAGGACAGGGTTAGGCATTGGCAAGACGGAGGCTGGATGCGCAGAGGAACTGGAGGGTTTGGTGGGGCAACTGGGGGCGGTGCTTCCAGAGAGACCCAAGGGCTGATGCCACGGGACTGGACGGACCTGTGTTGGTGGTGGTAACAGGGCATCTGGGGGAGAGGCAGGACCTGGTGGTCACCACCACACGCACGCTGGGACCAGCCCTGGGGCCCTTTGCAGGGGGAGCCCTGTCCCCACCGGCCCGCGCTGACCCCTCTGCTCTGCTTCCCACGCAGCTCACACACGGACAGAAGGTGGCGCTCCTGTCCATCACTTACATCGGCTGCTCGCTGTCCGTGGTCTGCCTGGTGCTCACGCTGGTCACCTTCGCCATGCTCTCGTGAGTCATCCTCCACTCTGAGCCCTGGTGGAAGTGTCAGCGCCTCCCTGCCCCACTTTGATTTCCCTCTGGCGTTTGTGCTCACGCGTGGCAGATGCCCGGTCCCAGTGAGATTCTCTACATCCTGCATTACAGCTAGACAGCTGTTCCAAAGTTACTTTCCATTGAGATCTAGGATGCAGGGAGGGGTCGGGGGTGCGAGGGAGGAGGGGGGAGAGAGGGAAGGGAGACTGTGGGATTGGAGGACGCCCTGCTTTAGTGAGGCTGGAAAATTCTGGAAGGGCCTCCATTCCACAGGCTTCCTGACCCTTGGACTGGCAAGAGCCAGAACCGAGGACCTCCTACCCCGAGATACCAAAGCTGTGGCTCCGTAAGGGGTCTCTGGAGAGGCCGGAAGGTGCTTTTCCAGGAGGCCTCTGGCCCTCCTGGCGGAAGCCACATCTGGCCAGAGCTCAGGGGGTCTGTGCAGCCCCCAGGGGGCAGGGGGCAACTGAATCCCTTGGTGCCCCTTTCTGAACTGGGACAGGAAACTGAATCAAACCCTGTTCACGGGCAGACGATAGTGACGACACCCAGGTAGCTGCCCGGGCTGTGGCTTCACACCTGGGGTGTGGGGAGCTTATCTCCCCCACCTCCTCTGCAGGGGGGACGATGCTCCAGGGGTTCCTCTGGGAGCCCTGTGTCCCTCCTCGCCTGCCCTGGTCTCCTGAGGACACCTGCCCCTGGCCTGGCTGTGACTGCAGGGTCCCAGGGCCGGGGGCTGCAGCATGGTCAGCAGGGAGAGGCTTTCAGCCCTCCAGAACTCTGGGAACAGGGGGAGCGGGGCCGGTGGCATCCACGGCAGGCAGGAGCCAGGCCCCGTGTGAGCTGGGACATTCGTTCTTCGGTCTGTCATCCGTCAGCTTTGCTCGGGAGCCCACACGCAGGAGCACGCGCTTCCTGGCCAGCAATGCCAAGGGAGGTGAGAGGTGCTACTTTCCTGGCAGGAAGTCCTCCCCAAGGGCAGACTTGGGAGGCGTGGCTGGTGCCAGGGCCCGAGCCTGGAGGCGGCTGGGTGTTTGAGAGCCAGGAGAGGGCACTGTGAGCAGGAGTAGGAACGAGGAACGAGGTGGGTCAGAGCAGGAGCCAAAGGGGAAGCAGGGGGCAGGCTGTGCAGGGGTGAGCCCCATGGAAGGAGCTGGCTGGTTTCCAAGAGCAATAGGGAGCCACTGAGGTTCCGCAGTGGGGAGTGACTGCATCTGGGTGGGCTTCATAAAGTCCTCTTTGGCAGCCCTTGGCAGGGGGGGGGGGGGGGGATGATAGGGAGCAGCTGTGTCCGGCCCAGCCTCACCCCTGCACGTCTGCCCTCAGCTCAGTCAGCACCATCCGGAATCAGCGCTACCACATCCACGCCAACTTGTCCTTCGCTGTTCTCGTGGCCCAGATCCTCCTGCTCATCAGCTTCAGCTTCAAGCCTGGCACAGTGAGTAGCCCCTCTGTCCCTCCCCGCCTCCCTCTGATGTCTGGCACCTTATGCTGCTTCTTGGACTCAGATCCCCCAGGCAGGGCAGGGGCTCGTCCAGGAGAGGCAAAGAAGGCATGGCTGGGCTGGGCTCTCTGCTCACCATCGGCTCAGCAGGGAAGGTGCTGGTGCTCCAGCGCGGCCCAGGGCCCTGGCAGCATGGGGGACACGATGTGGGGAGCTGACGCAGGCCGGCCCTCCACTCCTTGAGCCTGGCCGGGCTGTGCAGCCCTAATCTCCTGCTTAAGAGCTGTGGGAGTCAGGTTCCCCCGACTTGCTCACAGTGACAGGTGGCCTGAGCTCTGTGGCGGATGTTGAGTGACCGTGGGTGTCGGTCCCAGAGCAGATGGTGGGTGGCCGGCGCCCCCAGGAAGGGGACGCAGAGACGGAGCTGTGCAGGCCTGACACTTGCCTCTGACGTGCACGTGGGGCAGATTAGGGACCTCCAGCCGCGCCCCGGGAAACCAGGTGCCGTCGGGAGAATGAGCTGATTGGGGAGCACTGTGAGAGCAGAGCTTGGAGCGCACGACGTAATCGTGCCGTTTCTGTCTTCAATTCNGAGGTGAAGAAAGGAGGGGGAGGTGGGGATGGGATGGGGAAGATGTGTGGAGTACATGGGGATGGGGTGGGGGAGGCAGGGGTAGGAAGTGGCAGATTGGGATGGGATGGGGCAGACTGGAGTAGGTTGGATGTGATTTCATCTTCATATGACACACCTCCAAGAAGCCAGATGCTCTTAGACTTGAACTTCCCCATGCTCTCTTCCAAAAAAAAAAAAAAAAAAAACTGTTCCCATGGTGAGTGCGTTGGACTTCCCTGTGCTAATGGCATGTATCCCCCATACCTGGGACGAGCCACTGCGGCTCAGGAGCTGCGGCAGGGACCGTGTCTCATTTCTCTGGGACTGGCACCCCAGCACTAGAGTGTGGCCCTCGCAGGGGTGGGCAGCCTCTGACGTCAGCCTGCCTCTTGCAGCACGGAGCCTCTGCCCTGCGAGTACCCTGAGGTGAGGGCAGTCAGGGCCGGTGTCCTCAGCCAGGCATCACGGGGACGGGTCCTGCGCGCAGCACGTGGCGGCTGGATGGAAGAAGGGAGGTCTGGTGGCTGCTGCTCATACCTGGAATAGAGCTTCTGCAGGAGAAACGCAGGCGGCCCACCCCCGTGAGATAGTGTAGCTCTCAATGGGCCCAGGGCGGGGGAGCCTTGTCTCCTTGGGGTGGAGCAAGTCGTGGCTCAATGGCCACAGACCCTCTCTTCTTACCAAGACTCAGTAGGTTTTCTTGAATAAGGTTTTCCCAGTTTGTTGAATGCTGTTAGGAAAACACACAGAGACTTTCAATGGTTGTGGGGCTTTTAGGCTACTTTTCACCAGTTAGGATTGTCTCCCTGAGGAGTATGTGCAGCAGATCATGGCTTCATTCTGGAAGTCCCCCTCCCCACTGACTGGACTCGGTGAGCTTCCTTGTTGCCCACCACACCCCCAGGAGTCCCTGCTTCCTGCCAGAGTCTGTGTAGAGTGGGCCGTGTCACCTGACATTCTTGCATCTGCTGGAAACGTTCACTGACCGTTAGGGACCTGCTACTTGTTCCTGGTTTTCTTCACCCAGATTTAGTTTTCACAGTCTTCGTTGTGCAAGGAGAAGAGAAACATCTTTAGCTTGTGCCTGGAGCTGCTTGATGTAATACATTTGGGGTGCGGTGGAGGTGCGCCCTGCACCCTCCCGGCCTCCGCAGCCACCTCCCAGGTGCTGGGGCCACGCGGAAGCTGCCTGTGATGGCCGGGATGTCCCACGTCCCGCTGTGAGTGCCCCAGAGCCTGTGCGACCCTGGGCTCTTATTTGGGCTGCAGTATTAGAGGAAAAAATCAATTATTTGTACCCATATTTAAAAATTGAGAGATTTTATATAAACCATAGAGGTCTTCCGAAAAGTGAGGCAGTCTGGGAATCCCAAGTTTATAATCCTGTCCGACAGCGTTGTCTGGGACCACAGTCCCTGCGGGTGCCTGGGCAAGCGGCCCCTGACGGAAGCTGTCTGCACAGAGAGCACCAGGCAGGGGTCCCTGGCGTCCCCGGCATCCCCGGCAGCTTTCCCATCGCTCATTTCCTCAGGGCTTACGAACGGCATCTTTCATTCTGGTTGGGGTGGAGTTCGCTTTGCGCTGCAGTAAAGGCAGTCTGCGGGCGGCGGGGCCTCTCGACCTTCAGTTACTAATTAGGAAGGAGCCAGAGGCTGACCCAGGGCGCAGGGACACCCCGCCGAGGGGGGCGCCTCTCACGGAGGCTTCTTCCCACCGCGTCCTCCCCGGTCTTGAAACCCTGGGCACTGTGTTTCAAAGCCAAGTAGGGGGGAAGGTGTTGAATCAAGGACATACCTTGAGGTTCTGGTAGATGTTAAGCCCTAGTTAGGACTTGTGAGGTGAGTGAACAAGAGAGGGGACCATGGTAAACATGTACAAGTTTACACATCCGTGCGGCGGACGTGTCCCTCTGAGTACACGCTCGGAAGTGAGAGACATGCAGCCTGCTTTCTTTTTCTCTGTCACAACTTAATTCCGTGAGCTCCCACATATTTGGGGCACGTACCTAACTGTAGTTAATTCTGGACCCCCCTTGCCCTCGGCTGATCTGGAGCTCTAGGAGCTGGCGTGAGGGTGAGCTACAGGTGTGCGGGCCAGGGCCGCCCGCGGGTACAGATAGGCAGGTGCGCGGGCCAGGGCCACCCCTGGGTGCAGAGAGCCAGGTGTGTGGGCCAGCGCCACCCCTGGGTGCAGAGAGGCAGGTGCCTGGGCCAGGGCCACTGGGCAGCGTCCAGCTCTCCTTGCCAGAAAGCTGCACATCTCTACTTCCTGTTTCTGCTCCGTATCCCTAGCAGCCGTGGCAGTGGGAGGGGCAGTCCCCGTGCTGGAGGGGTCGCTGCCTGGAGCCGGTGCTGGCTGCTGGGAGAGAAAATGTGGACATGGAGGGGCGTCACACTGGAAGTTAAATGCTCAGCCCAGAGAGGCATGTGTCACTTCTGTCCACACCCCACGGCCCAAATGAGCATGGTGGCCCCAACGGCCTTGAGGCAATGTGTGCAAACCTTCCACATGCCCAGAGAAGCATCCAGAAGCCTGTGACAGGTGGCACTGGGGACTCAGGCAGAAAGTCAGACCACTTGTCTCCTGGCTGCCTCTCCTGTTCTTTCTGAGACCCTCTCCCTCAGCTCTTTGCTCTGTCCTGGCTGCCAGCTGCCTCCACCCCTCCTGGGACATCAGGGGGCCCACGCCACCAGCATGGTCCCTTGGAGGGTCACCTCATTCCAAAGAGAGCGCATCTTCAACTCTGTGAAGTAAACGTCCATGTGAGGGCTGGAGGGACCCCACATTGTCTGCAGAAGCCGTCATGACCCTACACTTGGGATCTGAGTTTCTGGTAACTGCAGCAGTGGAAGAGGGACCAGAGTTGGTGAATACCAGTGCACGTGATTATAGGGATGGGCTCACACGTCGGACACCTCATTATTCACACACACGGCCGCATCACATGGGGTCCTCACAACAGCCTGGGGACCCGGGTTCTCTTCTGTGCATACTGTGGAGGCTCAGAGAGGGTCAGGCACTTCCTGGAGGCCACACAGCAGGTCTGGGCGGCCCCGGGGACAGAACCACCCACGGCCCCAGAGCCCAAGATTTGCCTGCCGGCTGCTTCCTGCCTCCTCATCCTCCCACCTCTGATCACACGCGCTCAGCCGGGGGCTGGGCTCCTGCCGTGGTGCCTTGGAGCCCGCAGAGAGCGGGGCGCCCTCTTCACAGGGAGGCCCTCCGTCACTGCCCCGGGGGCGGCCCCAGCCCTCCAGCATCTTCTTTGGGACCAAACGAGCTGTGAGTGCTTAAAATGCACCTTTCGCTCCTCCGTTGTACTTTGGGCAGCAAAGGGATGCCAGCCACCGACGCAGGCTGGGACCGGGAACAGGAGGGCCCGGAGCAAAGGCCTTGACCGCTGAGGCTGAAAATCCCTCCCCAGAGGTACCTCCAGTCCTGGCGGCACCTTCCAGAACCCACCGGGACGGGTCCCTGTGCCCGCTTGCTGCCCCGTGGACCCAGAGGGAGGATGACCCTCAGTCTGCATTTGGTCAGCGAGGCTGGGGCACTAGGTGGCTGATGGCGCCTGGGGTTCGATGCCCCGCCCCGGGCCCCTCGCCACCTCAGGTGCCATATGATCTCCGCACACCAGGTGCGCCAGGTGGCAAGGGTGCCCTGGGCCGTGTGTGGACACTGGGGCCACGGTGAGAGGCCCCTGGCCTGCCTGCCTCTCCTGGAGGCGGTGGGGCTCCTTCGTGGGCTGGTGGCTTTCCAGCTTGGACGTTGTGGAACGCACTTGGGCCGTTTCGACGTTAGAGCAATGGCTCCGAGCTAGGACAGCTCTCTAAGAACTCCTATTCCAGGACATTGCTCAAGACTGAGATCAGAAGGGCAGGGAGGCCGCCGCTGTGAGGCACTGGGCAGAGCCAGGGGCACGTGTGCCTCGCCTTCCTCTGGGGCCCTGTAGGCTCAGCACAGGCGGGCGGGTCCCAACATGCAGTCACCACCCCCAGCCTCTGTTCGGGGTAGCAAGCGAAATGCAGCCTCGTTTTCAGCAGCCCTCCCTCTCTGTGTCCCCGGCCACCGGGTGGGTGGATCCTTTGCTGTCCGTCCCCTTGGCCCACCCTCCAGGGCAGGGGAGAGGCTGCTGTGCTGGTGTGGGTCCGACAGAGGCCCCCCGGGAGGCGCTGCTCTTCTGGCAGCCAGAGCAGGTTGTTTTCAGAAACGGGCTTGGATTCATAAGGGATGTGATTCAGAGTTTGTGTGTACGTGTGTGTGTGCACGTGAGTGTGCAGGTCAGTGTGAATGCGAGTTAGCCCTTGGTTTAGACTGAAGCTCCGGGAGGCAGGGGCAGCCCCGTGCTCTCGGCACTTAGCTCTCACTCTGTACATGCACCAGGCGTACACGCACCAGGCGTAAATGAACGAGGGACTTGCTGAGTAAAGGGGACTGAAGCACGCGCCATGATTTCCTGCTCTCATTTCCCACAGGTTTTCCTCTCCTGATTTTCATCATTTCATTATCATTTGCCATGAACAGTTACGGAACAAGTACAAAGTAAGTGACGGGGGCCTCCCTGCGTGTGACAGGACTTTCACGGGAAAGACCCCTGTGAGGGACCCCGGGCCGTGGCTCTGTCTTTACAGGGCCGGCCTCCCCAGGCCCTGCAGGAAGGGCAGCCCAGGAGGGTGGGAACAGCCCCAGCTGCACCCAGGCTTTGTCCTACCTGGCATCGTCACACCTGGGCATTGTCACACGCAGCATTGTCCCACCCAGCGAGGCTTGGGGGGCTCCCCGAGTTTCCTGAGAGGACAGGGACGTGTAGAATTCCGCAAGGACATGTGGGAAGACGCTCCTCTCTGTAGCTGCCCCTGTCCTGCCCCGGGCAGCCCTGCACCTGGCGGGGAGCCGCTCAGGCTCGCTGTGTTTCACGGAAATGCTGCCTCCGCAGAGCAGCTGCGAACGGGCACTCACAGGGCTATGTCCCGTCTCAGGGAACGCCTGTGTCCTGGTCCTGGAGGTGTTCAGGGAAGACTCGGGGCAGAGAGGTACCTGGGAGTGGACCTGGGTCCCCTGACCCCTCTGGGCCTGTTTCCTTGTCTGGGTGTGGGAGTCATCGTGGTTCCTTCTGGAGGGGGTGCTGTGAGGGTGAGCCGGGATGCAGGCCTGGGGGTTGGTGAGCTGGGGGCCCTGTGCTGCTCAGGGAGCGGTGTTAGAGCGAGGCCACCCCGCGGGACATGCACACCAGGTGAGGTGAGGACTGTGCCCTGCACCTGCCTGACCCCGGCCAGTGGGCAGGACCCCTGGGGCCGTCCCCAGGTCTGTGGGCGCACTCTCCCGGGGAACCCCAGGCTCCTGGCCGTCCTGACGCTCTGGGAAGAAACGACATTGCAGGGGACTCGAGCTCCTGGATTCCCGGCTGGGACAGCTGGACACATTCCCTAGACGAACTGGACCCCGCATCCCAGATGAGGCTTCTCTGGAAATCAGGGCACTTGCTAGGGTCCAGGGAGCCTTTTCGCTCAGTTAGGGGGTGCTGCCGGGAGGTGTGATGGACCCTTAGCTCGGAGCTGAGGGGAATGGTCAGGACCGTGTCACCTGCGGACTCCTCAGCGCTCTGAGTCCCTGCAGAAGGGGCCTGTTAGTCAGGTCTGTGTTTGAAACGCTCTAGAACAAAGGCCCTGCTGAAGGTCAGTTCGTTTATTTTTCGTAGTAAAATTAAAACCTCTTTTGGTTTTGGGCCAGACTCTGCAGAGGTTATGATTTTTCCCACTGACTAAGGGGCCTGTAAAAGCCTTTTCCCTGAGGTGGAACATTTGAACCAAAACTGAGAGGCCGGAGGTCGTCATGGGTAGGGTGCAGGGACATCAGCTGGGGTTCACTGTGATTCTGGCTGTTCAGACTGACCCCTTAGTGGACAAACATCCTGCCTTAGCACCTGCCCCGGCAGACGTGACCAGCCCGGGGGCCCAGGGACGGTTGTGTGGAGGTAACACCGTCTTTCCGTCCACAGCTGCTGGCTCTCCATCAACAGCGGCGCCGTCTGGGCCTTCGTGGCCCCTGCCCTGTCCGTCATTGTGGTAAGTCCCACCTGTGGGTGCGAGTGTCCAGACACCGTGGGCCCTGGGACCCCATCTGCAACCTGTCGCAGGTCACTGCGTGCACCCCAGGACCCCCGTCCCCAGATGGCTTGCCGGGAGGTGCGGGTGCCTGCAGCCTGCCAGGGTCAGTGTGCGTCGCGGGGTCTTCCCTGCGAGTTCTCGCCGCTCCTTGTCTTCGTGGCCCCAGCAGGGACCTTCGTGCGCGCCTCGGGAGCCACACTGCAGAGTTCCCGAAATCCTGGGGTACAGAGAACTCGACCCGAGGAGCTGGTGACCTCCCAAGTGGGCCCGCTGGCCGCTCTGCCTGGCCCAGCGCTCAAGGGAGGCTGCCACCTCCGGCGGGCAGCTCGGGGCTCAGGCGGCTCCAGGCTCAGGCGGGCGGCTCCGGGCTCAGGCGGCTCCAGGCTCCGGCAGGNGGGGTCTCGTGGAATTCTAAAAACAGCTTTCATTGTTCTTGCTGTTGTTCTTCCTGTGTTTCCCGCAAAAGTCTCTGGATTGAGTTTTATCGTTTCTGATGCGCCCGGCTTAGAGTGCGTAGATCCGGGGCTGCTCACTGTGCCCAGAGGAGGGAGTTCTCTAATTGGCCAGTTCACCAGACTAGTGGAATGGAGTGCTCTGATTGGCCAGCCTGCACTGGAGTTAGAAGAGTAGAGTGTTCTGATTGGCCAGTCCTCACCGGAGCTAGCTGAATGGAGCACTCTGATTGGCAGGCCTGGGTCACGGCTCTAGCCCTGGGGCAGGAGCTGGGGGTCAACCTTCCCCGGAAGCAGTAGACTCTGGGTGGGGGAGGAAGTGCCCCGAGAAAGTCCGGGTGTGGTCCCCAGAGGAGGAACAGCTCACGCATGGGATGGGGCTCCCCCTTCAGTGTGGGGACATCCCGCGCGCCCCCACCTCCTGGTCCGGGCCCCGCGTCTTCCTGCTGGGGGACACCGGGGGCAGCGTTAGCCACGCCTGGCCAGATCCCCGTTCTTCAGAGGAGGGTTCCGGGGTGCCCGCACCCATGGTTTCCCGTGAAGTTAGCATGAATAGTGGGGGCGCGGGCAGACGGGCGTCTTTCCCCTCAGGGGTCACGTGCTTTTACACCACATCCTGTGGCCCTTGAAGTAGCTGCTGACAGATGGCACTTACTGCTTCGTGGGGGGTGAGCCCGGGCACGGGGGCGGGTAGGGCGACAAGCCCTGGCCCCGGAGGGCATCGGTGTTAGTGTGGGTGTCGGCCTCCCCCCGCCTCGTTCCTCCCTCCTTCCTCCCCCCTTTTTCCCCCCCTCTCCTTACCCTGCCCTCCGCCCTCCCCAGAGACACAGGCCATGCTGAACCCCCGTAAGGAGAAAAGGCTCAGTGATGTCAGCAGGTCACGTGCTCAGTGACGTCAGCGGGTGCTCTCCGGGGCCCGTGGCCTCTGTGCTGGCCGCACCCGAGGCAGGTTTCCTGGCGGAGACACAGCGGAGTCAGCGCTTTGCAGATCCGCAGATCCTCCGGGTCGGCCGGGGTCAAGGAGGGAGATGCTGTTGCCAGTGGTCACAGGAAGTCCCGGGTCAGGCTCTGATTGGCTGCTAGGGGTCACATGTCTGTCCCAGAGCCAGTCACTGAGGAGGTGGCTGATTGGCCAGAGCAGTATCACGTGACTGCTCTGGAGGTTGTCCGGAAAGCCGTGGGGAGCTGTGCCCTGCACCCTGTCCAGTACCTGGGTGCGTGTTTGGTGTGAGGCCTGGTGGGGGATGGGGTGTCTCTGTCATCCCATCTGGGTGTCTGCCCCCAGGTGAAGGGCGCTCACCAGGAAGGGAGGGTCCACAGAAGGGCCTCCCCACACCCTTGCTGCTCACCCTGTGCAAATCCACAGTGTGTAATCTCCATGGCCCCATGTGGGACCCCAGAACATACACTCGCCAGGCCCCTGGGCCAGGAACCTGGGACACACTTTCCATGTGCACGTCTGCCCCGGGACCCCAGGACACACCCTCCATGGGCACCGCCCCCCCAATGGGTGCCAGGACACACTCCGTGTGCACCACCTGACTGGGACCCCAGGACACACCCTCCATGGGCACCCCCCACACTGGGCCCCCAGGATGTGTCTCTGCACACCCCAGGGTGCTCACCAGACCGTGGCGCTGTCTGTGAGCTGCTGCCTTTGAAGGGTGTGGAATCCTGCCTTAGTTGGGGGGACACGGATGCTGACAGGTGAGGGAGGGGACGCCTCCCAGACTCCTGTCCCTCACTGTCCTTGTTCACTGCCTCCCCCATCTGTCATCCCAGCCGGCCATCTGAGGACAGTTCACCCCTGCAGGCAGTCAGCGGGCCTGCTCCTCCCTGCATGGAGCGGGGGTCTTATGAATCCCCTGCTCTCCCCCCCGACTCCCCAGCTGCCGATTTTAGAGCTCACCTGGCTCTGTTCCAGGCTCCTTGGCACCAGCTGGGCCGTGGGCCCTGGTGGGTAATTAGAAGCAAATGTGAGGGAAGATGCTGGCGGACTTGTTTACTCCTTCCTAATTAACATTCTGCAGACGGCGCTCACGCGGCACAGAAGTGCGGCTTTCCAGAGGGACAAGATGAGGGATGCCATGTGGTGTCACCCGTGTCGGGGGTGAGAGGGACAGCGGGCGGTGCCCACCCCCCACACGAGCCCTGCCGTTCCGTAGGATCGACTCGGCTCCCCCTCCATGCCCATCTTCCGCCGGGTGACACATGCTTCGGGGTGATGATGGGGATGATTTCCTTCCTTTGTGTGGCCCTGAGAGTCTCCTAGGTCCTCCGTGGCCATGGAGCCGAGCCTCTGTGCTGGAGGAGGGGCATGGGAGGCCCAGGCTGTGGCCGGGCAGGGCTCTGGGGGGAGGGCTGGGGAGCAGGGAGAGGGGGCGCCTCCTCGCATGATCCCCTGTGGCCCTGGCTGTGCCCCGGCGCTTGGGCCAGCCTGTTGGGGCTACTGCTCTGACTGTGGACACGTTTGCCCTGTGGCGGCCGGAGCTCAGAGGAGCCAGTGGGGTGAGGCCGGGTATTTACCCTCAGGCTCCTTTTTTTTTTTAAATAAAATATATATTTTTTAATGTTTATTTATGTTTGAGAGAATAAGTGTGAGCATCAGAGGGGCAGAGAGAGGAGGACAGAGGAGCAGAAGCAGACTGTTCACTGACAGCAGAGAGTCGCCCGCGGGGCCCAAACTCATGAACTGTGACATCGTGACCTGAGCCGAAGTTGGGCGCTCAACTGACCGAGCCCCCCAGGCTCCTTGTGCAGGCCTGCGGGCAGCCAGGGCTGCTCCGTCCACCGTAGGCCGTGCCCTGGCCACAGCCCCAGCCACAGCGCTCCTTGGGTCACTCTGCAACACAGGGACCCAGCAGCGTCTGCTCCTTGGGTGCTGACCCACATGTGCACACCCGTCCCCGTCCCCTCAGTCCTTCTGTGTCCAGGAGGGGTGGCAGGCGCTGCTGGGCGTATTTCCCTGCTGGCAGCAGGCTCTGGTCCTCCC
>NW_027529584.1:10445-31518 GCF_008692635.1 Crocuta crocuta | reverse complement strand
GCAGATCTGTCTGCACAGAAGTTGTCGGAACAGATGCGCTGGAGGCACGTGCTGGGTGCCGTCTCCCCAGACTCCTCCGTGCACGTGCCTAGGCTGCTCTTTCCCCAGGGGAATGAGAAGGCTGTCGGGGGAGTGTGGGGTCAGGGCGACCATGAGGGAGGATGTAGCTGAGACCCCAGCATGTGGGGATGAAGAGCCTGCCTCAGGCTGGGGCCTGGGGAAGAAGAGAAGGGCAGGTTTGAGGGCCATTCTGGGGAGTCCGGGAGACAAGGAGGTGAACAGTTTGTCCCGGTGCCGAGCGTGGGGCTGCTGGAGACCACGAAGGCTCGTGTCCCTCACGGGCTTGCAGACAGGCTCCGGGGGGCAATCCGCCCACAGAAACGTCCTGTGTGCCCACCCCGAGTGGGCCCGACAGCGTCAGTGTTGTCGTATTTAAAATTGAATTCAGGCCTCCCATCAAATGGCTGGGCCCGTGGGGAGACCGGAGTAGCCAGTCAGTCGCCCCCACCTCTGTTCTGGGGCTGACGGCGGAGCCTGCCGGTGGGTGGGACGCTGGTGCAGCTCCCCCAGCTCAGTGCCCCGTCGCGGTGATCTGTGGCCGCTGCCCTGGGAGGCCGAGCCACCGTCTGGGGACGGACTGAGGACAGAGAGCTTCCTCAGAGGAGAGGGGCTCAGAGGAGCCGGACCCGGCAGAGAACCCAGCAGGCGGGGTGTCAGGTCCAGGACAGACGTCACACGGGTTCTATACAGGAAGTCTCCTTCCAGGAGGGGCCGAGAGGTCGGGAAGGGGGCGGGGCAGGGGTCAGAGCGCCCCTCCCTCATCAACAGGCAGCCCTGAGAACGGCCGCTGTTCCTCAGTTAACTGACTTTAGCTGCAGGAGGTGATGTGTCCACGTGTGATTGAGCCTTCACCCCCAAGGGCTGTCCCCTGTCCCCAGTGCTGTGTGAGGCTCAGCTGCGGTCACTTTACCACCAGGCCTTTTAGGGGATGACAGGGGCTTCAGTCGGATCCTGTGTTCCCTCTCGCTCTCTGGAGTCTGGGAGGATGTCACCTGCTCAGCACAAAGGTAGAAACAGGCTCAAAACAGACTCCAGGCCCCTCAGTAACTGAGCCCCCCTGGTCAGAGCATGGACATTGGGAGGGGGGTTGAAGGGACGTTAATGACCAGGGCGAAGAAGGAAGGGGCTGACTGCGTGCGCACCGCGTGCCCTGCTCTCTGTCCGTACTGACCTGGAGGCCCGGCAGGGTGGCCCCGGCCCAGACGGCCCAGATCTGAGTTGTAACGTGACTTTGGTCAGTGACAGCTGGGGACCCGGAGGAGCACCCGCCGTGGCGTGGGGTCCGACATCGGGTCCCAGCCTCCCATGTCCCCAGGCTGGCTGGAGCCGCTGTTGCCATTGCCGAGGGGGCATTAGCTCCGGGCCCTGTCTGGCCCCACCTTTGGATGTCAGCCACCAGCCCTCGAGGACAGCAGGCCTCGACCGTGTCACATGATGGAGTTACTGGCCCCACCTGGGCCCCCCCTCCGAGGCTGTGGTTTTCCTGGACCCGGCCCTCTCCCAGCCGGCCGGCGATCCCATTGTGGACCGCGGTGCTCCCCGGGGACACGGGAACCCTGGCGCCAGGGGGAGGAGGCGCCGCTGAGGGTCCTGTGATTCCATGGCAGGTGCGGGGTCCGCTGAGCATGGCCACGGCGGCCCGCTGTGCACTTTTATGGGCAGTTGTGTGGGCACATGGCCACGGCCGCGTACTTACGGGTGTCTGTGGTGGGGTTTGTGCCACAGCCGCCGGGTTGAACTGTTTACAGAGCCCACGGGGTCCACACGGCCCGTCACAGAAAAAGCATGTGGACCTGGTGTGGGGCTTCAGCGGGGGGTCCTGCCCACTTTGTCGGGCCTCCCACAGGTCTGGCTGGGGGAGGCCCTTACCCCTCAGAGGAGCCCCGCCTGTGTGCCGGGAGTCGCGTCTCTGTTTTCCCAGCAGCTGTCCCCGACCTCAGCCCGACCCCCCACCCCCACCGCAGTGTGGAGCGGAAGGTGCTCACTGGTCACAGGCTCACATGAGCACGTGCAGGGGGCTGGGGGCTCTGGGACAGGACTGCGGCCTGGGGAGAATGTTCTGCACCGTTCTGGTGAAGTGGGACTTTGGGGGACGGTGAAGGGTCACTGGGGCCCGTGGGGCCCGAGCAGGGGAGGCGGGGGCAGAGGCAAGCCCCGTGCAGGAACAGCCCTCGTCCCTGCACACGCTGCCCGCTGGGGAGGGGACACGGGTGCCTGGCCCTGAATGACTCCTGTCAGGCTTCGTGCAGACTCACAGGGTCAGCAGGTGTGCAGGAGCCGTGGACCCCCAACAGCAGGGACTCGGGGGGTGGCGGGGTCACCTCTGCCTGCGCCCCCAGGGGCTGCTTCTGTGCAGGCTCCATGGGGCAAGGCCTCCAGTTCTGCGGAGAGTCACGGGAGTCGCAGGAGTTCTGGAATGTCCTCCCCAGAGAAGCCAGGGCGGCCCACCTACATCGAGGTGCAGACACAGAGGGTGATGGTGACAGTGACAGGCACAGACCCCTAGAGGCAGGCTCTGCAGGGACAAAGGTCGGCGCACACGTTGGTGTCTTCTGTACGTTTACACGTGGCAGTTTCCCCGTGAGTCGTCGTGTCCATCCCGACGGCGTGTCACAAAGTCAAGGAACCCCGAGCCCCATCCTGGGCTCCCCCCCAGCCGCCCCCGTGGTCACATGACCTGGGGTGCACATCCCGCCTCCCATCTTTCTTGCTAAGACGCAGCCCATGAATTATTCCTTCGGCATCTGTTGGGTGTTGTCACCGAGAGGCACTTGGCTGATGGAACCCCCGGGGGCGTGGCGCACGTGCCTCACCCCAAGGCCTCTCCCGCTGGCGGCCAGGCACCAACCAGGACGAGTGGCCAGGGTTGGGGGGGCCCACTGCTGTTTGGGGCATTCCTGAAACACTGGGTGTTTTTGTCTCCAAGCCGCAGCCTCCCCCTGAACAAGTGGGTCGCAGGGTCGGAGGTCAGCGCCTCCTCTCTGACTGTCCTGCAGAGGGGACTGTCCTACGGAGGCCGGGAGAGTGCTCGCCCCATGAAAGCATGCAGACCCTGGCGGGGAGAGAGCCCCGGAGGGGGAACAAACCCCAGAGAACTCTCTGGAGAGAAGAATATGATGACAAATTGTAGCCAGAAATGCCAGGGGCTTACCCGTTGCTGCTACGCTCCCTTCTGGGTCCTAATGCAGAACCAGGAGGTGACAGAGGGCTTGAAATCCCATCAGTCACGGGCTGTGTGCCCCCCCACCCCCACCGGGGCGGGGGCAGTCATGTGACCTCGTCCAGTGGCGGGGGGCGGGGTGAGGCTCTGTTCCCGGGAGCCACTTGACTTTGGAATTTTACCACACGTGCTCAGGAAGCTTAATGTGTCTGGACAGTCTGCCCGCGTCTCAGCCCCGTCTCCACCTCCCCCAGCAGACAGGCCCGCTGCCGACCGCCTGCGCCGCCTCGGGGCTTTCTGCGGCCGTGGTGGCCGTGAATATGCGCTCGGGCCGGGCTGCCCCTCACCGGGACTGTTGGACTCTGGCTTTGGCACCTGTGGGGAGCGGCTGCAGGGGGCATGGTCGCCCCCAGGCCCGCTCCCTGCTCCTGACAGCCCGGGGGTCTCCAGCCTTCTGCTGTTCCAAACAAGGCCTCAGCTCAGTCCAGGGGTCCGGGGACCCAGGATACAAAATCCCAGAGTGGGCGGGCCGGGCTTGCAGGGCGGCCGACGGGACCAGGGGGCGCCTTCCCCCATGGCGCCCGCCGAGTCCTGCAAGAACCAAGCGTGCAAGGACACGAACGGCTTAGGGTTCAGAACTCCAGGTTTTACCGAAGGTGTAAAGCTGAAAAGCATTTAGTCAAGATGACAGCCCAGTCCTGTGCTTTACCGCGGGCTCCGGGCCACCCTGTCCTCGCGCCGCCGGGAGGGGGGGCGCTGCCCGGAGGGGATGCCCGGTGCTCTCAGGGCTGAGCTGCGCTTGGACTTCCCTGAGCAGCAGTCGTCTGCTGACGTGGTCACGGCATCTCTGTGGGCCTCTCTCCGCGTGGCTGAGCGTGGTTTGCTGTGGTCCTGACACGATGAGTGGGGGAGGGGGAGGGGAGGGCTCTGCCACTGGTGAACTCCTGTCTTTGGCCTGTCTCGTCCTCCCTGACCCTGGGTGACCCTGTGATGATCCTCATTGTGCAGCTGAGAGACGGGGGCAGGTGACATGGGTCTGAAGCCAGGAGCCGGGCTGCTGGGGGGGTGAGGTGTGGTGACGACATGGAGCCGGTCGGCGTGTGGACTGGAACTTTCTTGGCAGAGTGCAGTAATACAGGCCAGGTCCCCTCCCACGGGCACTGGGTCCACGGCCTGCACAGAGGCCAGGCGGCCAGGCCGGGGAGGAGGCTGACGGAGAAGAGCTGCCCTGGAGAAGCACAGAACTCTGGGGCAGTGTCCGCGAGGCTCCGGGGGTGAGGAGGCGTCAGGCCTCGGAAGGCCTGAGGCCCGAGCCCCCGTTAGGCCTCAGAGGCAGGTGCCTGGGCTGGGAGCGCAGACCTGCCCATGGGGATGGCGCCCGGGGAGGCCTGAGCCCTGGCCTGCGGTTCTGTGTGTCAGGCCGGGGTGGGGAGGGCTGCTTTGCCCGGGAGGTTGGCTGGTGAGGCCTTGACCTTGCCCGTGGTCGGGCCTGGCAGTGCACAGAGGGCTTGGGCCTGGAGCTGGACTCCTGGGCGACTTTGTCGTTGACCTCCGGGTTTTGCAGAGGGAGGAAGGAGGTCTTGGCCACAGCACGGGCCTGCATCCGACAGTAGCATAAGGAAATCCTGGCTCTTGCTTCCCCTTGCTGCCTCCTGCCGTGCCGGGCTCACTCAGGGCCCTGCAGCTGCTCAGGAGGGGACAGGTTGTGCCTGATCCTCTGCAGAGACCCCCTGAGCGCCCCCGCCCCACAGACCCCAGGGGGAGCCTTCCAGCAGGTGCCTAGCCAGGAGGTAGCATTGCGCAGATGCTCCTGTGGCCCAGCCTCGGGCCTGGGCGGGGCCGAAGTGAAGGCCCGGTAGTGCGTGCGCAGGCACCTTTATGGATGCCCGTTCTTATCCCTTCAGTGGTCTGTCTGCACTGTGGGCGTCACCACCGTTTCTCATCAGGTGGGGAAACTGAGGTTTCAAGGGCATGAGCACATCACGTGGGGTCCCACACAGGGAGCGATGCTCAATGAGGTTTGAACCCCAGGCCTTCCTTCGCTGTGCGCCTGGGGGCCAGAACGGGCTGGGTGGCTGCCCCCTTCTCTGGGGCACCGACGTGAGCTCCCGGCGGGTGCTCGTCCATATGCCAAGTGGAGGTGAACACTCAGGCACCTGTGTGGGTTACATGTCTGCCAACGCCACCTGCTCGCTCAGCACGGGGGCCGGGGGGCTGGACAGCTGCCCGGTGGGCTCAGGGCACAGGGGGCGGCGGGCCTGGGCAGCTGCCTGGTGGGCTCAGGGCCTCTGCAGGTGCAGCCGTGCCCTCACCTCAGCTCCCACTGCTCCCCTCATGCAGGTAAACGTCGGCATCCTCGTCGCTGTGACCAGGGTCATTTCCCGGATCAGCGCTGACAGCTACAAGATCCATGGGGATCCCAGTGCCTTCAAGTAAGTGGACGCGGGGCCGTCGCTGGGGATCCTGGCCGCACACGGCCACCCGCAGGAGGCACCCCGCTGCCACAGGGGGCACACAGCTGCCACAGGGGGCACACAGCTGCCACAGGGGGCACACGGCCGCCGCAGGGGGCACACGGCCGCCGCAGGTAGCTGGCAGGAGGCTCTGGGGAGCCCTGGGCTCCCGTCCTGGGCTGTCTGTTATGTAGCTTCTCCGACCAGACCCAGCCTCACGGCCCCACCTGTGAAAGAGGGGGCTACTGGACTGGTCCATCTGCGAGAGGAGCAGGTGTCCCTGGGGATGGACGCCACCCTCACACCCCACAGCTTCTGCCCTCAGGGGCTCCTGACCCCATATCACGAGGGCCCCACTGACTGCCGGTGACTGATGGCCCGAGTGAAGGAAAGGGGGTTTATCCACGGAGGTAGCCGCAGAGTCGAGAGGGGAGTCTAGAATTGCTTATGCCAGGTGACCCAGCCCCTCTGCATCTTTCAGCCCTGTGTCCCCTGGCAGCTTCATGCTCACGGACCTGGCGACACAGGGAAGACCCTCTATCCCACCTGTTCAGACAGAGATCCTAAGCCCGGAGGCCGGGGGCTCCGCTCCGGTCACACCTGAATCAGGCACAGCAGGATGGAAATGACCAGAGACCTGGGCCTGCGTCTCTGGGTCCATCGTGGCTCCAGCGTGCAGTCAGCACTCCCAAATCACAGGGCCAGGAAGTGGGGGTGGCTCCTCACAGGGAACTCGGGCTGTTATGAACATTGAGGGCAGGGACACTAGGCAGCTGATAGGCTGTAAGTCACTTTAGCTACTGTGTCTTTTCTGATCGGAAAGCAAAAGCAGTAAATATGTCAGCCACACATCGATGAGATAGTTATTCTGTAATGAATCCCAAACACCGTGAATTAAACTGATGCGTGGCTATGGGCCTCCTGGGCCTTCTCAGCCTCCAGAATCCGGTGAGGGCAGCGCCAGGGGACAGGAAGGGCCCCCCGGGTCAGGGAGCACATCCGTCCCTCTTCCCTGGCGGGAGGAGGCAGCATCATCCTGCAAGGCTGCCTGTCCCCTCCCCCGGTGGCGCCCTCCCCCCCTGCAGCCTGGCTCCGGGCCGGTGTCCCCAGCCTCCCTGCAGCCTGGCCCCAGGCCGGCCCATGTCCCCAGCATCCCTGCAGCCTGGCCCCAGGCCGGCCCATGTCCCCAGCCTCCCTGCAGCCTGGACCCAGGCCGGCTGGTGTCCCAGCCTCGTTGCGTCTGTCTCCAGGCTTTCCTCTGAAGCCTGGGTGCGGAAGCCCCGGGGTGCTAAGCTGGGCTGTTTCTGAAATCGGGGAGATGTGTGGTGTGTCAGAACTCCATGGGGTCAGACCTTAGTCCAGCTAGCGCTCACTGGGCGCCGACTCGGGGCCAGCTCTGTCCCGGGCTTGCAGACACGGGAGGGACCACATTTCTGGTCATGGAACCCACATTCTGAGAAGGAGCCTGCGGGGCTGATTCTGGGCATGCCCCCCCTCCCCCCACAGGGTCCGTCCCACCAGAGCATCAGTGCGGCTCTCTGCGGCTGCCGGAGGATCAGGGTGGTCAGTGAGGGCGCCTAGAGGGCGAGCCGCCCATGCGGTGCACGGTGCCGGCTGCAGGGGAGCGGAGGCGGAGCTGCCGGCTGGGTGGGGACCCTGTCCCAGGTCCTGAGTGGTCGGCTCCTCGCCCAAGATTTCCCGCAGGGCGGAGCCCAGGCCCGGCCCCGGCAGGGCTGTGTCCGTGCCCCCTCAGAGGCCTCCCGTCGAGAGGCCAGTCCCTGAGACTCACTGTCACCTGCCTACCCGCAGAGTGGCCGTGTCCACCCACCGCTCTTTCAGGTTGACGGCAAAAGCTGTGGCCGTGCTGCTGCCCATCCTGGGAACCTCGTGGGTCTTCGGCGTGCTCGCTGTCAACAACCAGGCCGTGGCCTTCCAGTACATGTTTGCCGCGCTCAACTCCCTACAGGTGAGAGCCCGCGGGACTCCTGGGCGAGGTGGGCCGCTGCATGCGCGGCGGTGTGCACAGCAGGCTGTCCCCGGGCAGGAGGGACACCTTCCTCTCTGCTCGTGCCACACACCCTGTGAGCCCGTAGCGTGAGTGCCCCGGGCCAGGCACAGAGGCGTCGATGGCGGCTCAGAGCAGGCGCCCAGGGCTTATAGGATCGTCACCCTGTCCAACCCACTGGCTAGCGCTGGCGGGGGTGCACCCAGGCCCGAAAGGGAAGACAGTTCGCATGTGGGCAGCTCCGGAAAGGGTGCCAAGGTAGAGAGGTGGTGACGGTGTGTCTCTCGGGTCTGGGTTCATGTGTGTCCCCTGTGTGGACGGACAGGGGAGGGCGAGCAGCCTGGAAACCAGAGACCTGGGCTGCTTGGATCCTGAGTCCCCAGACCCACAACCCCCCAGAGGAGGGGTGGAAGTGAGTGCTCACCACCACCCACAGCCCACACGGCTGAGCCTCAGGCTGAATCCTGGTGACCGTGAGCACGGCCCGCCAGCCCTCACCGCGCTGCATCTGGGTCTTCCTGACCAGGGACTGCATCTGATGGATGAGTGTCAGGCTTCTAATTTGTAATAAGCTTCCACCCATCGTTTCCCCATGGCTGTTTACAGAAAAACAGGATCGGTTGTGCTGGCTGCAGCCCGTACACACCCTGGGTCCTGGGGCACTCACTTCTCTCTGCATCCCAATTCCTCCTCCATTCAGTGAGAACAGTAACAGGACCCACTGATGGGGCTCCTTCAGCTCGAGAGGAGATAATTCACGTGAGGTGTTGCCTGGTGTTAGACACACGGTGGCTGTCTCCAGTGTTTTGGGGGACATCCTCATTCTTGTGCCTGTTTCGTTGTTATCATCAGGCTGTCTGAGATGAGGACGTCAGGGAATTGTCCAGTGTCCTCACCTTTGTCCATTCCCAGCATTTCTGCTCATTCCTGGGTCCAGCCTGTCTGGGAATCAGCCTGTGTGGATACAGGGTGCCTGCCTCTAGGTTAATTTCAGGGTGGGATCCAGGATGCCCCTCCATCCTCAGGAGCTCCAAACCATAGGATCAGGATTGGCACACAGCTCACCTACGGGCTCCCTGGCACTGAGCCACGCGGGACCTCCCAGAGCCCAGGAGGCCTCGGAAAGCGCTGCAATAAAGGGCCCTAACCCTGTGTTCTCCCTTCCTCCCCAGGGGTTTTTCATCTTCCTTTTCCATTGTCTCCTGAATTCAGAGGTACGTCCACTCTACTTCCTGATGACGTGAAGCAGGCTCTACGTTTCTGAAAGGGCACAGAGCCAGCAACAGTCGTGCCCGTCAGGCTGGGGTCCGGGAACGTAATCCCGAACAGGCTTTGGTAGTGGTGACAAGTCGTGTAGAGCGCGGCTGCATTCCGTCCGCCCTTCTCTCGACTTCTGGTTGCTGAGCAACAACACCCAGTGCCCCCTCCTGGCATCAGGCGGGCCCTGCTGGCTCTGTGGAGGGCGGGGAGGCAGCCAGACCGGACTCTGGGGAGAGTAGGATGCAGGTTTCCTCCCAGCAGCGTGAGGAAGCTGGGGTGTAAGCAGGGTTTGGGGGGGCTGTGTGACAGGCCCTCCGCAGGCACTGGGGCAGCCGGGTGGGCTCGGTCTCCGTACAGTCCGGGCATCGCACCTGCCATGCGCTTGGCCGTGGGGAGGGTAGAGGCGCCAGGCCTTGTTTCTCAGGAGCCATACTTACACTTACATCGTGGGCTTAACGTTGGAGACCCCACCAGGCTCAGTCATGGGGGGTTCCTTGGGGCTGGTGAGGGGGATCAGGCAGAGGTGCACCCCACCTGCGCCCTCTGCGGAGGGTCTGTTTGTACAGGGATAGGTGAGGCAGGGAGGGAGAGATGCTGAGGGGCAGGGTGAGCAGTGGGGGAGGGCTTACGTGACCGCCAAGACCAGGGAGCAGCCCGGGGCCCCAGACTGGTCACGAGGTGGGAGGGGACGTGGCCTCGAGCCACACACAGCGCACCCCATATTTGCATTCACTTTTTGTCTCCGTTGCGGCTGCCGGTCACTCTGCCCCCTCCACCCCTCCTTGTCGAGCACGTCCCGGCCCCGTCGAGAACCAGCAGGCGCCACGCCAGATCCAGCTTTCCCCCCGTGCCGGCCCCGGCGCGGCGATGGGCACAGCCCGCACCCGCCAGATGCGGCCCGTACCCTGTGGCCTGTGTCCCGGGACTTTATCTCAGCACAGATTCCAAGGGGCCTCTGAGAACCATCCCTCGCTACTGCTGTTTCTTGCCACTGAACTTGCCCTGACCAACCCTCCATCTGCCTTCGAAGGTGAGGGCCGCCTTCAAGCACAAAACCAAGGTCTGGACCCTGACGAGCAGCTCCACCCGCAACACTAACGCGAAGCCCTTCAGCTCCGACGTCGTAAGTGCCGTGCCGCGTCTCGTGTGCATCCCCTCCGCGCTCCGGCCCTGTCCCGGGCACCCTCGTGGGCCCGCACGCTCTCGTCTGCCGTGCTTGTCGCCTGGAAGGCCAAGGCGGCTCCCGGGCCTCCAGAACCCAGGCCCCGGCGCCCGTCCTTCCTTCCCTGAGCCGTTCTCGGCGGGGCCGCGCCGTGCAGGGGCTGCCCGCGCGGCTTGTGGCGACAAGGCCCGGTGCCAGCGGCTCCTGCTCAGCCTTGTCATACCCGACCCGGCCGGCGCCCGCGTGCGCTCTGGGGTCACGGGACGCCCACAGCAGGGCCCGCCGTCCAGGTGGCGCCACACGACCTTCTCTCCTGCCCCTTTCCCGGGTCGGAGCTTCCGCGTTGCGTCAGGAGGATGGGAGGATCGGGTGACCAGGGAGCAGCACCGGGCCTGCTGGCGGTGTCCCAGGGAGGCAGAGGGGTCACCAGGCACAGCCCGGCCTTCAGGGGTCTCCCCCCTCTGCAGACGCCCGAGAACTGGGGTCTTGGCGCTCAGGGATCTCGACAAGCCTGTCATCTCAACACGGGGCTCCTGTGGGAGATGCAGGCAGGGCCACCGGGCGCCCGGGGCAGATGACCTGCGTCCTCATGGCACCACCACCTCCGAGCCGAGCCCGGGGCCTGGCTCAGGGGTCCCGTCCTCAGGGAGAGCTTCCCGGGCAGTGCGGGGAAACAGCGCCCCAGTGCCGCGTTGTGCCGCCTGCGTGTGCATGGTTCTGTTTCTCCGTGCGTGTGGCGTCGTCTGCCTCCCACGGGGGTGCACACCACGGGAACAAGGGTCTGGCTGGCTGTGTTCACCGCTGTGACCCCAGAGCCCCTGGCGGCAGGGGCGCTCTGTAAGCGCCCGTCGAGAGCGCAGCAGTGACCGCATGCGCCAGCTCCGGGAGCGGTGACGAGGAGTCCGTGCAGAAGGCGGAGAGCAGTGTGGCCTCGGAGTTCAGGGCCCNAGAGACCTGGAGGCTCACTCCTTTGTGGTTCGCAGATGAACGGGACCCGGCCGGGCACGGTGTCCACCAGGCTCAGCCCCTGGGACAAGAGCAGCCACTCTGCCCACCGCGTGGACCTGTCCGCCGTGTGAGCAGGGAGGCCGCCGACCCGCCGTCCTGCTCGGAACGCACCCCGCAGGCCGAACCCGAGAAACGCCCTGCCTTCACCATGAGCCCCACCCCCCGCTGCTGTCTGCATGTGGGGTCGTGGCCCCCGTGACAGGCTTCCCCGCCTCCCGCCCTCCCCGTGTGACGGAGCCCACTGCGGGGCCCCAAGCCCTCCCGGCTCCGGTCCTGCGGCAAGTGACTGTCCCCCGGGCGCCTGCCATGGGCACACGGGCCCCAGGGGCTGCAGCACCAGGACGGCGAGTTAGCCTGGACGCCACGATGGGACCAAGGGGGAGGACCCGTGGGGGCGGTGGAGGCCCCCCGGCGCCCCCAGAGGGCCAGGCCGTGTGGGGTGTGAGAATGTTCTCAACCTGCTGATCAGCCACAGCAAGCTCCGAGGAGCCAGCGCCAACGGAGGAGGCGCCCCCGCAGGCCGGCGCCCCGGCCCCCTCACGCCCCCGCCCTGCTGCCTCTTTGGGGCAGGGGCTTTGGGCTGGGGTCTCTGGCTGCTCAGGCCCAGTCACGGGTGAAGAGCATTCTCTTTGCTCTCACGGTCGGCCTTGCCGAGGGCCCTGCTGCGAGCACCCGAGCCTTCCCCGTGCCCGCGGCCGTCCCGTGCCCCCCCGTGCCCACAGCCCCCCGTGTCCGCGCCCCCCTGGAGCTGGCTGCTGGCCTGCGGGTGGGTCCCTGGGCCCACCTTCCCCAGAGCTGCTTCCTGGTCACTCACAGACACCCTTCTGTGTTTAATGGGCAGATGCGGTGGCGGTAGTGCCCTATGGTCCGTGTTGCTGCAAAGGCAGCCACACCTCACGGAGGCCCGGCTGCTGCCCACGAGGCCACCAGAACCACGGACCCGGGGAGGGTGGCCTGACAGTGGCCTGGTCTTCCAGTTGATGTTGGTTTGCAGACTGGGACTCAGCCCCGTAGGAGAGGGAAGTGACCCTTGCCACTTGGTGTGTGGGCAGGGTCTTTGACCCTAGATGTGAACCCAGAAGCCACCGAATGTTCATAAGCAGAGGCTGTGACAGCTTGTTCCGTGGCGTCAGCGCTAACTGTCTGTGAGACGTGTGGGTGAGAAGTTCAGACGCGTAGCTGATACTGGAAAATCCCGTAAAACTGTGGCCGTGGTGGCATCCGCCCTTCCCGCCCCACACGCCCACCGGGTCCCGGAGTGGGTTTCCCCACAATTCTGTGGACCTTCTCCATCTCGGTCGGGGGCCTTCCTAACGTAGTGCACCCTCATCCAGTCACCCGCAGGCGTCCCCTGCGCGGGGAGGGGTGGGACGCAGAGCCACGTGTCGATCACGGTGAATCTCTGCTCCCCCCTCCCAGTGTGGCCCCGGGCACAGCAGCCGAGTCAGCGCAGTGTGACAATGTCCTTCGCCCTCTGTGCAGCCCCTGGGGACAGGCTGGGGGTAGGCGGCAGCCGAGACCCCAGGAGTGGTGAGGAGTCCGAGCGCGCCCAGCCCAGCCCAGGCTTCCCCTCGTGACCCCAGAAACCAGATCACTTGTAACTCGGCCTGAGACCCTTGCCAGGGCCCTGAGCACTGGAAGTGAGAACACTGTATTCCTAAGGTCTACACTCGGATTTCTGTTTCTTTGTTTGGTGAAGCAAATCAAGTAAGGAACCGTCTTTACTTCAGATGGAATCCTTTGTTTTAAACTCAGCATATTCGCTCTACGTAGCCAATCTATCAAGGGAAGAAATGAACAAATTTTTATTTGTAATGAAGGAAAGCAGTGCACTTTATTTATAGGCTATAGATTTCGGCTTCTGCAGTGCTTTATCATCTACATGGAATTTGGCCAAAGATAAGAAATTGGAAAGCATTGTGTGTTTAGAATAGTTCATTGCACAGGAAAGACAATGGATGCCACTGAGGAGTGGAAATATGTTGTGATTTTTATGAAATAAAATCTTAACGTTCTTAAGATGAAGCGTGGTCCTAAGGTCTTTTGCTTGTGGGAGGTGAGCGGGACTGAGTCTCATGACAAAAATCTGCGGAGAAACGTGGGTGACATCCTGCCTTGGGATTCACTCGGCAGACATTTATTTAGCACCTGCTGTGTGCCCAGCACATCCTAGCTCTGGGGACGCTGTAGTGGATGACGCCCCGGCTCTCGGGAGCATCGCGCCAGGGTGGGCTGGGGGANGGTCTGTGCGGCCCGTGTAGACGTGTGCTGGGTGCGGGAGCTCCAGTCACCACCGGCCGCCCAGCCCTGCGCATTCGCCTTCCTGTGCTGTTTTCACGTCCCTGCAAATGGGCAGATGGACCTGACGTACTCCTACGTCCTACGCGCCACGGGGCCATCTGCTCTTAAACTCCTCCACCATCTTCCGTGTTGCTGTGTATCATTCAGAATCACAGCTGCAGTGGGTATGCACGAAACACCCAGTTGCGTGCCTTACCCGATCCTTGAATTATCTTGCAGTGAGATGATTTCCACACTTCGGTGTCTGTACGGCGCCTACGTATTTACATGCGTGTAATGTTACTGCTCCGAGACGTTTCTCTCTTCGTACACCTGGTAGGTAGATCAACAGATGTTGATGTCTTTGATGTTGTTCTGCTTATGGCTTTTCTTCCTATCTTGATTATTTTCCAGGTTAAAAGTTCAAAATTGGGTTTCTGCATCAAAACGGAAATAATTCCATGGCGAGTTACTGGGTCAGCGCCCACCGCCAGTGACACGGTATTGAGAACTCGCTTTTTCAGATATTTTACCAGCGAGAAATGTTTGTTGTCAGTATTTTTGTTGCCAGTTTAATACGTGTGAACCCGTCCGAATCTGCGTCTCTCTGGTCCCCGCTGAGACCGAACCGCTTTTCCTGTGCCCTTACTCCTTCCCTTCTCCCCAAAGGGGGCCGACAGCTGTGAACACACGGGGCGACTAAAGTCACGCATTCGCCATGTAAGCCCTCCCACGTGGGTGCGGGTGTGGGACGGGCACGGACGCTCCCCCGGCCGCAGACGCCTCCCGCCCAGACCGACGGCCGCACAGCCCCAGCTTAGGCCGCGGAAATGCCTCAGCGCGGTTCCTGCTCACCCCCACCCACCGATGGGAGACGGGTGCGGCGGGTGGGCCGAGGCCCCCCCAGGCGGCTCCAAGGAGGGTCTCGTGGCCCCTGGTCCCCCCTCCCCCCACCGCGGGAGCCCCAGAGGCATCTGGCAGCGGCCTCCTCACGGTCACGCTGCCCCGGGATGTTGTGCAGCCTAAGGAGGCCGCGCCTGCAGGCCCCATCTTGCTGGGCACAGAGAGGCCTTGACGGCATCTCCACCACAGTTAGGCAGTTCGGCCGTGAGGGCTGAGGTCGGGGGACGTGGGGGTGCTCAGTTCACAGCGTGGGCCCATTCCCCGCAGCTAGAAAATATTTGTGTGATTTTGCTGGGGGGGGGAGGGGAGCTGACATACAGCAGTGCATCGGCTTCGTCACAGAGGTTTCGTGCTCGTACACGCCGGGAATCGGTCCCTGCGAGCCTGTGCTGACGTCCCCGCACACAGCTGCGGATGAGGCGACCCGGTGTCAGCACCCGTGCTTGGAATCAGCGCCACGCAGCACGTCCCATCCGGGGCCGCTGCGTTTTCTAAGTGCAGCTTTGTACCCCCTTCTCCCNNCCGGCAGCCAGCAGTCTGCCTGTTCTCCACGTGAGCGAGTCGTGCGGCCTCCGTCTCCCTCCGCCCAGCTTCCTGTGGCGCGACGCCCTCCGCCCTCCAGGCTGTCCCGGGGGCCAGCAGCCCGGTGTGCACGCACCGCCTTTTCTCTCTTCACGCCTCACTGCCGACAGCTTCGTACCCCGCAGCCTTACCGCGTGCCTTCATTAGTTCTGTTTGGTGACTCTCCTGCGCACAGGGTCTTGTGTGCGTGACATCACATCTGCGCCCGGAGATGATGTCACCTCCCTACTGTAGGATTTGGGTCCTCTTATCCGCTTTTCCTGCCTGACCGTCTGGCCAGGCCCCGAGCTCCGTGCTGACAGGAGGTGGGGACGGGCTCCCTTTCTCGCTTCTGATGTGCGAGGCTAAGTTTTCACCTGGTCACCCGTGGGCTCAGCACGTGTGGGCTTTATTTTGCTGAGAGTTTTATAATCACGAGAGGCCGCTGATCTGTGCACTGCTGTTCCTGCGTCTACCCAGAGCCCACGGGGTTCTCTGCTCTCATCCCGTCGGTGCGGCGTGCCACGTTTATGGGGCCCCCTGTGTTGAACCATCCAGGGACGAATCGCAGCTGACCCTGACGGAGGATTGTTTTAATCAGTCCGTTCGCTAGTGTTCTACTGAGAATGTGTGCATCTACGCCCGTCAGGGATATCGGCCTGCAGTTTTCTCAGAGTGCCCTTGTCTGGCTTTGTTATTGGGAAACGCTGGCCTCGTAAAAGAAGTTTGGGAGTGTTCCCTCCTTTTCTGTGTGCTGGAAGAGTTTGAGAAGGATTGGTGTAATTTTTTTATATGCTTGATACGCTTTCTCTCGATCCCGCAAAGCACCGGCCAGGTGCCCTCCCAGGGCAGTGTCGCCTGCTGGGATACGTGTGGTTTCTCCAGGCAGCACACGGGGAACCGGCCACGGGGGCTTGTGTGCGTGGTGAGCCGCACAGGGCGTCGGGGGCTCCTGCGGGCGAGTCTGGGGACCGTGGTGCACTTCCTAACGGACTCTGCAGTGTGCTCAGTGGCATCTGTGTCCTTCGGATGTGCTCCGGGAGCCACGGCTGTGTCTTCCCGGCTGCCGCCTGCCGTCCAGCCCCGCGGCCACCTCGTGCTCCAGGCAGGATGGGGGCGGGCGTCTGGCAGTGTCCGCACAGCTGGGGGAGCCAGCGCTCACTCACACGCACTCACTCCTCCCCACGAGGAATCACAGGCCAGAAGGCCCTGGGTGGGGAGCCGGGCCGCTCTGGGGGAAGGGGTGTGGATGACATGAAGCTGTCGGTTCTGCCGTCTCCTGTCCACGTGTGGAGGGTCTGGACTCCCGCACCTCCACGAGGGCTTTCATCTGCAGGCGACTGTCTACACTGGTGTCCCTTGGACGGAAGATGGTAGAAAATTCAGTCTGCCGTGAGGAGGGTGTGTCCCCCCCACCCCCAGAGCAAATCGATGGATCAATTTTATCTTCTGTCATCGTACTTCTGGTGTTGGGCCGAAGAAATCTTCAGCAAATCCCAGATGGAAAAGATTCCCCTGTGTTTTCTCCTAAACATATAATTGTTTACCTTTAAAGTTAAATATACGGTCCTTTTAAAACTGAGCCCTATATACTGTCGGAGGTTCACATCGAGACTCGCTCTTCTGGTCTGTGGAGACCCAGGCACCGGCCTCATCTGTTTAGGGGGCTGTCCGTTCACCGTGGGGTGGCCTTCGCTCCTTTGTCCAAGGTCAGTTGAGCACCTTGTTGGTGAGGTTCTACTTTGGGGATCTCGACTCTGCCCATTCATCTGTTTGTCTGGTGCCGCGCCGTCTTGACTACTGTGGCTTTGTGGTTAAGTCTTGAAATCGGGAGGTGTGAGTCCCCAAGCTTGGGTTCTTCTCTCACCGTTGTGTTGGCTGCTCCACGTATTTTGCTTTTCCGTGTGTTAGAGTCAGTCTGTCAGTACCCACAAAATAGCTTGCTGGGATACTGACTGGGCGTGTGGTCAATCTATAGATTGATCCTGGACACTTGGTTTCTTCACGATGTTGGATCTTTCAACACGTAACTGTGGAGCAGCTCTCCACTGACTTCTTTACAGTTGCCATAATTGCATCTTTAAATGTTTGGTGGAATTCAGGCTTCCGGCTTCCCATAGCTATTTTAACTGATTTCTAAAGTAATTTTTCAAGCACACTGACCCTCCCCTGGGCCGCGTCTAGCCTGCCGGTGAACCCACGACAGGCACCCTTCGTTTCCCTCAAAGGGTGTTTGATCTCCAGCCTTCTGTGTTGATCCTTTTTGGAGTTCGCATCTCTCTGCCTCCGTCACCCGCCTGCTCTCGTATGCTGTCTGCTCTTTCCGTTACAGCTCCTACCATATTGGTCACAGTTACTTAAAATTCCCTGCCTGATGACTTCACCATCTGTGCGGTGTGAGTCTGGTTCTCAGGCTTTTTTTCTCCCGTGAATTTTTGGCACGCCCTGCCGTGTTGCTGTCATTCAAAGCTATCCGTGTTGCTGTCATTCAAAGCTATCCGTGTCTCCCTTGGGTGTTAGGAACCAAGGTAGGCAGGACGTTAGCGGGAGGGTTTGTGCCCGTGTGGCCAGGAGCCGGGCTGTTTAATATCTGCCACAGCTGCCGGTGCCCGAGGCTTTACGTTCCTCTGTGGTCCTTGTTTTTTTGTCTTTGCTGCAGACCGCGGACCTTCCCTGGGTGATCCTCGGAGGGCAGCTCCCTCAGCTGTGAGCCCTGGTGACGCTCGGGTGATGCTCGGGGCCTCTAGCCTCGGAGCTGCCACGGGGGCAGGGGAAGTGCTCTGTGTTCGTAGGACAGCCGTTCATCTTGTACCGGGTCTGTGTCCAACATGGTGACCTCAGTAGTGTTGCTGGCGCGAGCAGGCGCTCCCCCTCCTGGGGACACGGGAAGAGCTGGGGCCCTGGGGAGGGTGCCCTCCCCTGTGAGGGACAAAGCTCCGAGACCGCCCTTGCCGCGCAGGGCAGGGAGGGGATGGGGACGTGGCGGGAANCCCTGGGTGGGGAGCCGGGCCGCTCTGGGGGAAGGGGTGTGGATGACATGAAGCTGTCGGTTCTGCCGTCTCCTGTCCACGTGTGGAGGGTCTGGACTCCCGCACCTCCACGAGGGCTTTCATCTGCAGGCGACTGTCTACACTGGTGTCCCTTGGACGGAAGATGGTAGAAAATTCAGTCTGCCGTGAGGAGGGTGTGTCCCCCCCACCCCCAGAGCAAATCGATGGATCAATTTTATCTTCTGTCATCGTACTTCTGGTGTTGGGCCGAAGAAATCTTCAGCAAATCCCAGATGGAAAAGATTCCCCTGTGTTTTCTCCTAAACATATAATTGTTTACCTTTAAAGTTAAATATACGGTCCTTTTAAAACTGAGCCCTATATACTGTCGGAGGTTCACATCGAGACTCGCTCTTCTGGTCTGTGGAGACCCAGGCACCGGCCTCATCTGTTTAGGGGGCTGTCCGTTCACCGTGGGGTGGCCTTCGCTCCTTTGTCCAAGGTCAGTTGAGCACCTTGTTGGTGAGGTTCTACTTTGGGGATCTCGACTCTGCCCATTCATCTGTTTGTCTGGTGCCGCGCCGTCTTGACTACTGTGGCTTTGTGGTTAAGTCTTGAAATCGGGAGGTGTGAGTCCCCAAGCTTGGGTTCTTCTCTCACCGTTGTGTTGGCTGCTCCACGTATTTTGCTTTTCCGTGTGTTAGAGTCAGTCTGTCAGTACCCACAAAATAGCTTGCTGGGATACTGACTGGGCGTGTGGTCAATCTATAGATTGATCCTGGACACTTGGTTTCTTCACGATGTTGGATCTTTCAACACGTAACTGTGGAGCAGCTCTCCACTGACTTCTTTACAGTTGCCATAATTGCATCTTTAAATGTTTGGTGGAATTCAGGCTTCCGGCTTCCCATAGCTATTTTAACTGATTTCTAAAGTAATTTTTCAAGCACACTGACCCTCCCCTGGGCCGCGTCTAGCCTGCCGGTGAACCCACGACAGGCACCCTTCGTTTCCCTCAAAGGGTGTTTGATCTCCAGCCTTCTGTGTTGATCCTTTTTGGAGTTCGCATCTCTCTGCCTCCGTCACCCGCCTGCTCTCGTATGCTGTCTGCTCTTTCCGTTACAGCTCCTACCATATTGGTCACAGTTACTTAAAATTCCCTGCCTGATGACTTCACCATCTGTGCGGTGTGAGTCTGGTTCTCAGGCTTTTTTTCTCCCGTGAATTTTTGGCACGCCCTGCCGTGTTGCTGTCATTCAAAGCTATCCGTGTTGCTGTCATTCAAAGCTATCCGTGTCTCCCTTGGGTGTTAGGAACCAAGGTAGGCAGGACGTTAGCGGGAGGGTTTGTGCCCGTGTGGCCAGGAGCCGGGCTGTTTAATATCTGCCACAGCTGCCGGTGCCCGAGGCTTTACGTTCCTCTGTGGTCCTTGTTTTTTTGTCTTTGCTGCAGACCGCGGACCTTCCCTGGGTGATCCTCGGAGGGCAGCTCCCTCAGCTGTGAGCCCTGGTGACGCTCGGGTGATGCTCGGGGCCTCTAGCCTCGGAGCTGCCACGGGGGCAGGGGAAGTGCTCTGTGTTCGTAGGACAGCCGTTCATCTTGTACCGGGTCTGTGTCCAACATGGTGACCTCAGTAGTGTTGCTGGCGCGAGCAGGCGCTCCCCCTCCTGGGGACACGGGAAGAGCTGGGGCCCTGGGGAGGGTGCCCTCCCCTGTGAGGGACAAAGCTCCGAGACCGCCCTTGCCGCGCAGGGCAGGGAGGGGATGGGGACGTGGGGGGGGGNCGCACCCCCGCATCCGCCAGGCCCTACTTCAGCCGCGAAGAGAAGGACTCTCTTCTTCAGCCCCTGACCCCTCGCCGCCTCTCCGGACACGAGAGGGGGCGCAGAGGCAGACTCGCAGTGGCAGTGCCCGGGTATCTGGTCCTCACTCCTGGGGACTCTGGTGCCACGTTAACTCCCTTGAACTTGGCCTTCACTCCGGAAAGGTGGAAATGAAGGCGCGTAATCCTGGAGTCATCCGAGGTTAAGGTGTCACCACCCCAGCAGAATGGAATCTGGAACGAAGGCTGTTTCTCCACGTCCGTGTGCAGATGAGTCCTGGGTCCCTGACCCTTTGGTTGAACTTTATTCCGTAGAACAAGCAGCAGTGACTCTAACCTTGTTCTCCACCCAGCAGCGGGCAGCACGGGGTCTCGCCAGCACCAGCCCTGTCCCTTCCTTCCTGAGATGACCTTGAGTTTCATGGATGTCCCTCCCCCCCGTGACTCAGGGAAGGGTGACCCTGGCCCCAGCTCAGGGGTGAAGCCTGATCACCAGAAAACGGGCTTCGTGGGGTTTACACAACGGCAGGGGAGACATGTCACCTCAGCCAGTGACACGTGAAGGGACACTGGCCTCTGCCCGGGAGGCCTGGAACCACAGGGAGCCCTGGGGAGCTGGCCACACCGCAGCCCGTCCCCGGCGGCGGCCGCAGGAGGGCGGGGCTGCTCCGGGACCCATCACGGAGCCGTGGCTGGGAGGGACGTCTGCGGGCCGGCAGGGCCGGGTCACAGCAGAGCGGGGAACCCAAGCTTAGAGACGTGGGATGGGGCAGCGAGCTGCAGAGACACGTCCCGGAGGAAGCCTGCACCTCTGACCATTCGCCCGCACGCAAAGGGCTCTGCAGCAGACACATGGATTCTGCAAAAGAACATTCCAGAATTGGGGAAAAGCCAGTGAACTCTTGTCATGACCCTCACTGAACTCTTCCTCAGGGAGCCCCAGGGCAAAAGGCTGTGACCATTTCCAGGATTTCAATCTCCCCAAACTACGGATGCCCTCAGGGGTCTTGTCAGGTTGGCCTAGGAGGTGGGAGAGTCCCCTCCCCTCCCCTGCCTTGTCTGGGGGGGGAGGGGATATTCAGGTAACTTTCAGTGAGCACCGTTCGTTTCCTGTAAGGTGTCCCATGCTGTCCCAGAAATACTTTCATTACATGACTCACTTTCAGCCACACATGACTTTACTAAAGGTTCCTCGTAGGAATCAAACTTTGGCGCCTGGTCACCACCTGACGATCCCGTCACAGAATCCGCTTTGTGCCTTGTGAGGCAGCGGGGCGTGTGCTTCTAGCCAGAAAACAGCTTTTTACAGCTTTCCATCTGTGCGCCCCCGACAGCCGTCAGCGCCCTCAGCCCTCTCTGCAGAAGTGCACACAGCAGGAAGCAGAGGAGGCAGTGCTCCGGGTGTAGAC
>NW_027529584.1:0-10366 GCF_008692635.1 Crocuta crocuta | reverse complement strand
GGGAGGTCTGTCGGGCCCCCCGTGTCCCAGGGAAGGGACAGGAAACGAGCGCAGGCTGGGCAGGACCTGGAGGTGTTTGCGTCGCCCGGCTGGCGCGCACGGTGTGTGGTGCTTAGCAACGGAGAAGCTCCGCGTGCGGTTCTGGTTCCTGGACGTTCTCGCTCCGTCCAGGCTGCTGAGCCCATCCCACGTGGTGACTGTGGCTGGCGCTGGGAGTGGACACCCCCTCACGGGGCTCACTGCCTCCCTGTCCACTGTGTCCCATAACCACCCATCTGAGGGTGTCCCAAGTGGTCAACTTTGCATCCATCGGATATGGAAGGCTACTCTTGACCTCGAGAAGGTCTGAGCCCCAGGTCAGAGTGGGGAAAGGGACAAGCAGCTGAGCAAAGCACACAACACCCCGTCAGCAAACGGGCGGGAGCACCCCGGGCCAAGTCGGTGGTGGTGTGGCTGGCAGAATGATGTCCCTGAAGGTGTCCACACCCCGTCCCCAGAATCTGTGACCCTGTCCATTTACAGCAGACAAGGCACTCTGTTGATGGGTGAAGTTACTGACCTTGAGACGGGAGGGTGTCCCGGATCACCCGTGTGGGGCCTAGAACGGGGGCAGACGTGGGGACCTTTCCCGGCTGCCCGGAGACCAGATGGGAGGGGGAGGACGGATCTGAGCGTCACAGGGGCCCCGGGCCAGGCGCTCACACAGCCCGTCACGGTGGAAAGGCCCTCGGCGGACGGCCCGAAGGACACGGCATCAGTCCTTCAACCGCCGGAAGCCCGCCAACACCCCGCACGAGTGAGGAGCCGGGTCCTGCCCCACGGCCTCAGAGACACGTGCAGCCAGAAGGCCCCTGATCGTAGCCCACGTCAGGCCTGTCACCTGCACAACTGGGACGGGATAAATGTGTGTCGTCTGAGCCACTGACTCTGCGGTAACTCATTAGATCAGCAGTAGGAGATAAAGAGATGGTTCTGTTTCTGGAAGGAAGCAGAAGCCGACCTCCAGCTGGCACAGACCTGAGGGGCCCCACCTGACACCGGGGTGTGCGCGGGTGCCAGGGCGGACGGGCCTTGGGGACGGGACACAGAGGAGGATGTGGGGAGCGGGGCAGGTCCCCCGCCGGAGACCCTGTTGGAAATGACAGGAGGCACCTGCAGACGCACCCCGGTCACCGGCCCCAAACCAACACAACCCGGAACCGCGCTTACCTCGCCTGGACGCCGTCTCCGCTTCGCACACTTACCGCAGCACAAATCCCAGATGTGATCTCGGGAAAGAAAACTATGTTATAAAACTGTCAAGCGCACTCTCCCCCGAAGTCCCTCTGCAAGAGAGATCCCCTTCTTCCGGGACATGGTGCCCCCGCTCCGTGGCATGTTTTCCCTTGAAGAAACGACAGCAGCTCATTACCAAATTGTGTTACTTCTGTCATTTGACAAAAGGGATGGCCTGGTGGTTACCCGATCTCAAACAATTTCCAGAACATTTTGAAAAACTATCCCTGGCATCAGCGTATGCACACGCCGCTGACACACACCTGTGTGCTGGGCACTTGGGGCACCGACTTCTTATGGTGAGAACATCAGGGGGCAGGACGGCTGACATCGCAGTCACCTTCCCGGTGCTGTCACAATAGCTTGCCGAGGTGCTACACAGCCTTGCCGCGGTCCCAGCCACCCTTAGGCGGCACCGGGTCCTTATTGCGAGGAGGCTCGGCGGTCAGAGCAGAGTAGGACCGGGGGGGAGGTGCCTGTGCGCCCCTGGATGCAGACACTTGGGTCCGACGGTGTGGGGTGCCCGTAGACACGGGGAGCCCGAGGTCCCTCAACAGTCCCAGCACGGAAATCCCGGTCTCCAACGCTGGCGGCGGAGGAGGCGGCAGGGCCGCCGGGGGGGTGCTGACGGGCAGGGGCAGCGCCTGGCGGGGAGCCATCGCCCCAGGCTGATTCCGGTCCGAGTCCTAGGATGAGAGGCCGGGGCCCCGGACTCCCGAGCGGCTTCCGGGCAGGACGTGAAGAGCGGCTCTGACAGATGACGTCAGACGAGCTGATACAGGACGTGACATGCGACGTTCGGATATAACAGACGCGTCAGACACGTGGCTCCAGCACGTGAGTGCTCCCCGCGGCGCTGACAGATGACGTCACACGAGGGAACCAGGACGTGACGTGTGTGATGTGCAGACGTCATGGGTGGGGACAGACGTGGGGTTCAAGGACTTGCCGTGCACCGCGCGGCGCTGACAGATGACGTCACACGAGGGTGATCCAGGAAGTGACGCGCCTGACGTGCGGATATAACAGATGGGGTAAGACGTGCAGATCCGGGACGTGACGCGCGCCGGGCGGCTCTGACAGACCGCGACGTCGGAGGTGCGGACCCCCATCCAGGCCGAGAGGCCCGCAGGTCCCCGCGCAGAGCCCCCTTCCCCTCCCGGCCAGCTCCTGCTTAGCGGCCGGTCGCCGGGGTCCTGTCAGCGCCAGCACCGCCCGGGCCAGGCGTCCCCACCCGGGACTCAGAGTGGGTCCGCGGGCGGCGGGTCCAGGACCCGGTTCGGCCGACGGTCCCGTCTCAGACGAACTTCTTGCGGGGGGGCCCGCACCCCGTCGTCTGCCTGAGACCCGGCCTCCCTAGGGAGCCCGGTGGGCCTCGCCCGGCCGCAGGGGGACGCCGTCGTCTCCGTGGCCAGAGGCCGCCGTGTCCCCTGCAGCCGACGTGGGGAGGCCCACGTGTGCCCGGAGGCAGCCGCGTCCATGGGCTTCGACGCTTCGCTCCTCTGCTTAACGAGCCTCATGGCGGGGCTGGGGCTGCAGAGCGGGAGAGGCCGGTGTTTTCCTGCCCGGAGACCACCAGGCGCAGCCCCGCCCCCGCCCTCCCCCCGCGGGGCCTCTGAGCCCGGGGCCGCCTGGGACGGAGCTGCTCTGGCTGGAGCCCCCGAGTGGAGGCTGCGTGGCAGGGAGAGAGGGGCTCTCTTCCCGGACCCCGAGGACAGGTCCTGTGTCCCAGGAGGGAGCGGCGGTGCCCGCGGCCGGTGACCCAGATGCCGAGCCCGATGGAAGGGAGGTGAGGTGGGGTCCGTGGTCACAGCGAGAGGCCTGCCCGAGGCTCAGACGCCTGTCCCTGCATCTCAGGCCGCAGCCCCGAGCGTTCGGGCCTCTTCCCCAGCCGAGGCCTCAGAGAACCCCTGAGGCCCCCCCCAGGTGAGGCCTCCTAAGTGTGGGCCCCCCTCCAGTTACGGACCCCCAGGTAGGGTTCCCCCAGATGTGGGCTCCCAGGCGAGGCCCCTTGGTGAAGCCCCTATAGGTGAGGGCCTCCCAGGTAGGGTCTCCCCAGGTGAGGACCCTCAGAGCTGCCCCCCCGGGGTCTGAGCTCGTGGACTTGACGGCACCAGGCCTGGGCCTCGGGGTCTTCTGGGAGGGGGCCTCGGACCAGGCACGGACCGGTCTCTGCGGGACCGGGGCTGCGCGTCTGTAGACGGTGGGGTTGGCACCAGCCGCTGCCGCGGTCAGGACGCCTGCGTCCCCCCCCGTCCCCCCCCGTCCTGTGTGTCCCCCGGTGAACTCAGGGCCGGCTGCGGGGCGGGATGCGGGCTCCGTGCAGCGTCCACGCCTGCCTGAGTCCCCAGGTGGTGGCTTTGCAGTAAATGTCCCGGGCGTGGGGGTGGGGGGGTCCCAGGGGCGGTGCTGCTGGGCGTCCCCTGCAGCTCAGCCCGGGGGTGAGGGCAGCTGTTGGCTCTCTCTGTGGCCTCAGCTGCAGCCGTGAGCAGCAGGAGGGGGAGGGGGAGCGTCAGGGGGGTGAGGGAGCTCCTCTGTGGAGAGAGGCCCCAGGTTTCCGGAATGCGGGGCCAGGGTCCTGCCTCAGAGCCCCGCCCGAGGCCGAGTCCCAAGGTGGCCTGCGTCCTGGACCTCCCCCCGCGGGGCCGCGCGATCTGGGCCAGCAGAGCCCGGCTCCAGGGTGAGGGCGCAGCCCCTGCTCTGTGAATGTGGGTGCAGGTCAGAGGCGGTGATCGGGGGGAGAGCAAGCAGCACATCGGGCAGGACCCCCTGGGCCCCGCCGGTTCCCTCTGCGCCGTCAGGTGGAGCCCTGACTGGTGCCCTGTGGGGGGGGGGGCTCTGCCCCCGAGGCTGCAGGAGGGCGGGTTCTGTGGGGAGCAGGGGTCCTGGGGCACCTGCCCGCTTGGGGCCCGAGGGACTGTGGGGGCTGCTGGGAACGGGGGGCTGGGGGTGGGGGCCCTGCTGGAGAAGAGCAGACGCAGGAAAGCAGGAAGTGGGGGTGCAGGATGGAGCAGAGCTGTCTGCAGAGCTGGGCCAGCCGGGAGGGTTTCCCACCGTCCCGTGGGCGGCTGCCCTATGGGTGGTGAGCTCCCCGTCACCTGGAGGATTCAAGCAGACATGGGTGAACGGGGTTCTCCTGGCCCCGGGCTCAGAGACAGGAGGCCTGATGGGGGCCTGGAATGTTCCGTCTGTGGAGAGGAGCTGTGGTCGGGGACGACCCGGCCTGGAAGGCCCTGGCAGGAGGCAGGACTCGGAGAAGTCTGGCCCCCGGCCCACGGCGGGCCCCTCGGGAGGGGTCTTCCTCTGTGACAGCTCAGAATGTGCCGAGTCCCCCCCTCCCTGAGCCGTTGTGTCTGTTGGACGGACTGTCAGGCAGGAAGGCCTGTATCTGATTCAGGACCCCCTGGCCCACCCGCCCCCAGTCCCTGCGTCACACGTGGGGGGGAGGGAGGAAGCCCGGGGAGCCCTGTCCACGGGGCAGCCCCCCCTTGGCATCGCCCCCATCAGGACGGAGTCGTGGGGGATGGTGTCTGGGAGGGGCAGGGGCTCAGGAGGAGCAAGTGTGCTGAGGGGATGGTGCTGCCTTTGTGCTTTAGAACCAGTATCAACCAGGAGAGAGGAGATGGAGTCTAGAGCCCTCACAAGCTGCTGTATTTGGTTAGCAATTAGTAAGAGGGCAATTTGGGGACATTTACATGAGTTTAAGCTTAAAAATGAGTCCTTATTTTAAAGTAGTTTAATGGGGGGCACCTGGCTGGCTCAGTCAGTGGAGCATGTGATTCTTGATCTTGGGGTGGTGAGTCCAGGCCCCATGTTGGCATCAGGCCTACTTTAAAAAAGCCAGTCTCACAGCAGTCTGTAACAGCGGTTACAAATAGGTTGTGCAGATAAGCTTTCACGAGTACATGTGTAATTATCAACTCTGTAAACCTAACAGCTTAGAACAAGTATTGTTAAAAAAAAATCGGTTTATTTTTTTAGAGTAGCATTAGGTCCACAGCAAAACCGAGGGGCAGGTACAGAGATTTCCCACATCTCCCTGCCCCATGCACAGCCTCGCCATTATTGGCCTCCTCAGCCCGATGGGACGTTTATTACTACTCAACCTACGTGGACAGGTCGTTCCCCTTCCAGAGTCCGTGGCTTAGTCTAGGGTTCGCTCCTGGTGGTGGCCATTCCGTGGACTTGCTGCTGGACCAGGGCATAATAGCCGTACTCACCATGATGGTATCACACACGGTATTCTCGCTCCCGTAAGAATCCCCCGTTCATCCTTGCCAAGTCCTGACAACATGGATGCGTTACTGTCTTCTTGGCTTTGCCTTGCCCAGATGTCATATGGTTGGAGTCATGCAGCCCGTGGCCTTTCCAGAGTGGCTGCTCTCGCATAGGGATACGTTTCTAAGGTTCCTCCACATCTCTTCCGGCTGGATAGCTCATTTCCTTTCTTTCCCAGCCTTACTGAATTATAAGTGACACTGTGTGAGTCAAGGTGAACGTGCGCTGATGTGAAACTTTGATGGACGTGTTAGCTTCTGTGTTACATATCACAAAATTACCATTATTTGTGGTGAGAACATTCAAAATTTACTCTCTTCCAACTTGCAAGTTTAGTGTATAGTATTAACTATAATTACCATGCTGTATATCAGATCCCCCAGAATTTACTTTCTAACTGGAAGTTTACCCCTTTGACCAACTTCTCCTCACTTCCCCAAGCCCCTGAGCCCCTGGTAAACCACCATTCTGTCTGAGTTCACTCTGCTTCTGAGTTATTTCTTAAGATTCCACATGTAAGTGAGATCCTACAGTATTTGTCTTTCTCTTTCTCTGACTTAATTCACTTAGCTTAATGCCCACAGGGTCCATCCATGTTGTTGAAAATGGCAGCATTTTCTTTTTTTTTTTTTCCTGAGGCTGAATTCCATTGTACACACGTCTTTATCCACTCATCCGCCCATGGACGCTTAGGTTGTTTCCGTGTCTTGGCTATTGTGAATAATGCTTCAGTGAACATCGGAGTGCAGATACTTCTCTGAGACCCTGTTTCATTTCCTTTGGAAATATACCCAGAATTGGGATTGTTGGGCCCTATGGTAGTTTAGTTAATATTTTGAGGAGCCTCCATGCTGTTTTCCCTGGCAACGGTAGCTATTTCATTTCTCCCCAGCAGTGCATCAAGGTTCCCTTTTCTCTGCATCCTCACTGACATTTGTTATCGCCATTGGTTTTGATGATGGCCATCCTGACAGGTGTGAGGTGGTGTCTCATTGTGGGTTTGATTTGCATTCCCTGATGATGAATGATACTGAGGGCCTTTTCATGTGCCTGCTGGCCATCTGGATGTTTTCTTTGGAAAAAACATTTAGTCACTTCTTTTGTCCATTTTTAAATGGATTTTTTTTTTTTTTTACTTTGAGTTGTAAGAGTTCCTTATATGTATTAACAACCCCTTATCAGATGCCTGATTCATAAGTATCTTTTCCCATTCTGTAGGTTGTCCTTGCATTTTGTGGATTTGCATTTGCTGTAGCACAGAGCTTTTTAGTGGGTTGTAATCCCACTTACTAATTTTCACTTCTGTTGCTTGTGATTTTGGTGTCCTATCCAAAGCATCGTTAACAAGACCAATGTAAAGGTGCTTCTTTACTGTGTTCCCTTCTGTCGTAGACTCTGGGTCTGGAGTTCTCTCTTGTCCAGCAAGAGAGTGGACGCAGGATTAAATGCAAGAGAGGCTAATGTCCAGGAGGAGACCAGAGTCCTGAGTAAGGGTCCTCGCTCCATGTTTATTCAGATCAGAAGGCTTACAAACATGATGGACGTGCACAAAAAGACAGTAAAACCATGAAAGTTAACTGCTAGGTGTGAGGGAAAGGGGGTTTTGAAGATATGCGGTGTTATGGGTTTGGGTCAATACCAGATGACGTCCTGGTGCTGGGCAGATGGCTGTTTATGGCAGGCATGAGGCACCACAACTGTTCATCTTAGCTAGCTTGGGGGACAAGACAGACAGAGGCTGCTGCCTCTGGGTCAACAAAGCACCTTTGTTTTGCTAGTAAGCTCCACTCCCGCAACTCTGCCCTGCTGCAGTCTAAAGTCCTGTTTACCTGTTTACGTTCTTCCTTCCTGTGAAACAGCTTTCTGCTATTGTACTAAGTTGTGGGGGTTGGTTTCCACCCTGAATACCTAATCTTGCTTCTATTTCTTTATGCCTTTTTAACCCGTTGGTGCAAGCTCAGGGAATTCCAAAGCCTATTCCCCACACCCTTCTAGGAGTTCCTTGGTTTCAGGTATTATGCATCATTCATCAGCTTCAAATTATTTGGTGGATGGTATGAGCCAGGGGTCCAATTTCGTTCTTGTTCACAAGGCTCCAGCTTTCCCAACACAGCTGATTGAAGAGACCACCCTTTTCCCATTGCCTAATTTTGGTTCTTCTGTCTAATATGAGGTGACCGTACATGCAAGGGTGTAGTTCGGCGCCCTCTGTTCTGGTCCGTTGGTCAGTGTGTTTAATTTTATGCCAGCACCATGTTGATCACTACAGCTTCATATTTTAACTCAAAATCAGGAAGTGTGATGCCTCTAGCTCTGTTCTTTTCTCAGAATTGCATTGATTTTTAAGGGCCTTTTGTGGCGTCATACAAATTTTAGAATTTTTTTGTCTATGTGAAAAATGACGTTCACATTTTGATAGGGATGGCCTTATAGAGAGCTTTGTGCAGTACGGCTATTTTAACAATAATTTTTCTGACCCTTGAACACAGAACATCTTTCCAGTTGTGTCTTTTTCAATTTCCTTAGGGGTCTTGCAGTTTTCATTGTGCAGATCTTTCACCTCCTTGGTTAAATATATTCCTAAGTATTTTCTTGGTTTTGGGGTCATTGTGAATGGGATACTTCTCTTTATTTCTTTTTCAGACATTTCCTTAGCAGCGTACAGAAATACAGCTGATTTATGTGGGTTGGCTTTGTATCTGGAAACTTAATTCATGGTTAATTCTAACAATTTTTTTGTTGTGGGAGTCCTTCAGATTTTCTGTGCTTTAGAGCATATCATCTATAAAGACAGTTTTACCTCTTTTCCAGTTTGGATGCCTTTATTTCTTTTTCTTGCCAGGTTGCTCTGGTTGGAATTTCCAGGGCTGTGTTGAACAGGAGAGTGAGAGTGGGCGTCCTTGTCTCATTCCTGACCATAGAGGAAAAGCTTTAACCTTCACCAGTGAGTATGATGTTCACTGTGGGCTTGTCCTATGTCACCTGTATTATGTTGAGGTATGTTCTGTACCCACTTTGTTGAGGGCTCTTATCACAAAAGAATGTTGTATTTTGCCAAATGTGTTTTCCTCATCTGTTGACACGATTGTATGATTTTTATCTTCATTCTTTTAATGTGTAGCTTCACATTTATTGATTTATATATGTTGAACCCATCCCTGCATCCCAGGGATGAATCATAGTAGATCATAATGTCTGATCCTTTTAATTGTGCTGATGAATTCAGTTTGCTAATATCTTGTTGAGAACTTTTACATCTGTGTTTATCAGGAATATTGGTCTGTAGTTTTCTTTCCTTGTATTATCCTTAGCTACCTTTAGTCAGGGTAATGCTGGCTTTGTAAAATAAGTTTGGGAGTGTTTCCTACTCTTGAAATTTTTGTAAGAATTTGAGAAAGACTGGTGTTAATTTCCCTTTTAAATGTTTGGTAGAATTCACCAGGAAAGTCATCTGGTCCTGGGCTTTTCTGTGTTGAGGAGTTTTTGATCACTGATTAAATCTTTCATTATTGGTCTGTTCCTGTTTTGTTTTGTTTAACTTATTTTGATTCAGTCTTAGTAGGTTGCATGTTTCTGGGAATTTGTCCAGTGTTCTAGGCTATCAAATTTGGTGGTTTCCAATTATTCATAGCAGTCTTTTATGATCCTTTTTATTATTGAGGTATCCATTATATTCATTTCTGATTTTGAGTATTTTTTTTCTTAGCATCACTAAATATTTGTCAATTTTGTTTATCTTTGTTAATTTTCATTGTTGGAGGGAGGGGACAAAAATAAGGGCTGTCTTAGGCTGCCATGGTGACATACCCTCAAACTCACTTTTTATCACTGAATACTCCATTTTCTGGATGTACCAGTTTATTCAATCGCTGAAGAACATCTTTGTTGCCTCTAAGGCTTGGCAGTTATGACTAAAGCCGCTGTGAACATGTGTGCAGGTTTTGTGTGGACAATAAGTTTTCAACTCCAGTGAGTAAATACCAGGGAGTTTGCTGGATTTCGGGTAAGACTATGCTTAGTTTTTTAAGAAACCACCAAATGGTCTTCCAGAGTGGTTGCGCCATTCTGCATCCCCGCCAGCCAGGAGTGAGAGTTCTGGCTGCTCCACATCCTCTTCAGAAATTGGTGTTGTCAGTGATCTGGGCTTTCTGGACCTGGGCCGTTCTGAGGGTGCCTAGTGACATTGTGTTAATTTGCTTTTTCTCTGACATCTGATATGGAACATTTTTTTAAATGTTTATCTGCCATCAGTCTATCTCCTTTGGTGAGGTCTCTTCTGGTCATTGACCCATTTTTTATGGATTGTTTATTACTGTTGAGTTTCAGGAATTCTCTGTATATACTGGATAACAAAGTCCTGTGTCAGGGGTGGCCGTCTTCCTCCACTTGACTGTGTCCTTCACAGAATAAGTTTTAAAACTTAATCAAGTCCAGTATTCAGTTATTTCCTTCACTGCTGAAAAGTCCTTGCCTTGCCCAAGGTCACCTGCGTTTTCTCCTGAGTTTCTTCTGTAAACCTCAGAGTTTTGCACTTTAGGCCTGTGATCTATTTTGAGTTACTCTTCACGAGGTGTGTGAGCTCTGCATCTGGATGGTCATCCACGTGTTCCAGCGCCATTTGCTGCTAGAAGCGCCTTTGCTCCATTGTTTGCTTTTCTCCCTGTCAGCGACTGTGTTCGTGTGGCGTCTTCTGTTCTATTGACCCGTGTGTCTGTTCTCCCACTGCCACACTGTGTGCGCACTGGAGTGCTTTAGTACGTCTCATCCCTCCCCTCCTCCCCATCCTTCCCTCCTTCCTCCTCCCCCCTCCTCC
>NW_027529583.1:1830056-1834628 GCF_008692635.1 Crocuta crocuta | reverse complement strand
CACTCAGCCTCCTGACAGCGGTACTGCTGGCACTCACACTGCCTGGCAGTAAGGTCGGCCCTTCCCTCTACTGAGGGCGTCCTGCCAAAAGCCAAGTCCTCCTGCCTGGAACATTTTTCCCTTGAAGGCTCCTTTTTGCTAATCCAGCTGCAGCTAAATGGCATCTCTTTATAGGGGCTTTTCCCTTGATTACTCAACATAAAGAAGTTTCCACTCCACCCTGTAGTTTTCAAGATGGTACATTCCTTTCCTTCCTAACCTATGTTTACCACCAATGTCTCCACTGGTCCACAGACACCATGAAGAGCATTTCCTAACGACAGTCACAGTAGTCAACCATGTTGCTCATCTGGGGTTTGGGAAATTTGGTGCACCATAGTCCTTTCAACTGCTGTCTTCTCTGTCACTTGTGATGTACAGTTTATTGCTGATTTTTCATGCCACTTTACGCAAATATAGGTGTGAGTCTGTAGATGGTAGTAACCCCATGGGATGATTTGGGGGTGGGAGGCTTTAGCCTATGGCTATTTCCATCAGCACCTTTCTCATGACACTCTATGCACATGTGTGAACTAAATGAGAAGGGAGGTGGCTGTCAAAATGTAACTTCAACAGATGTCCCTTATGGCCTCCCCACCCACCTGTAGACAAAATCTGAAGCCACCACTGAGGCATTCTCCTTGAAAACCAGAGGGAGTGTCTCCTATGCGAGTAATGGCTATTTCGCTCCAACATCTGCATGTTCATTTAAAAAATTTATTTCCTAATAACACTGCTTTCTTTGGTAATGGAAATAATAAATATTAGAGCACAAATAAGTGATATAGATGCAGAAAAAGAAAATCAGTAGAACAACGAAACTAGGAGGTCACTGGTTCTTTGAAAAAATTAACAAAATTGATAACCCCCTAGCCAGACTTATCAAAACAAAAAAAGAGAAAGGATACAAATAAAATCACAAATGAGAAAGGAGAAATATCGATCAACACCATAGAAATGCAAACAATTATAAGAGAATATTATGAAAAAGTATATTCCAACAAATAGGATAATCTGGATAATCTGGAAGAAATGGATAAACTCCTAAAAACATATAAACTACCACAACTAAAACAGGAAGAAAAAGAAAACGTGAACAAACAACCAGCAAAGACACTTCAATCAGTAATCAAATATATCCCAAGAAACAAAAGTCCAGGGCCAGATGGCTTCCCAGGGGAAAAATACCAAAATTTAAAGAAGAGTTAATACGTATCCTTCTCAAACTATTCCAAAAAATAAAAATAGAAGAAAAACTTCCAAACTCATTCTATGAGGCCAGCATTATCCTGATTCCAAAATCAAAGATTACACTAAAAAAGAGAAGTATAGGCCAATATCCCTGAAGAATATGGATGCAAAAATTCTCAACAAAANAGCCTGGAGCCTATTTCAGAGTCTGTGTCTCCCTCTCTCTCTGACCCTCCCCTGCTCGTGCTGTCTCTCTCTCTCTCTCTCTCTCCTAGAAATAAATAAAAATATAGAATCATTCACTACAATCAAGTGGGATTTATTTCTGGATTGCAAGCGTGGTTCCATATTTGCAAATCAATGTGATACATTATCTTAATAAAGCATAAGATCCATTTGATTTTATCAATAGATGCAGAAAAAGCACTTGACAACATACAATATCTATTCATGATAAAAACCCTCAACAAAGTAGGGATAGAAGAACACATTCAACATCACAACGGCCATATATGAAAAACCCACAGCTAATATCATCCTCAATGGGGAAAAACCGAGAGTTTTTCTCTACAGTCAGGAACAAGACAGGGATGTCCACCCTCATCACTGTTATTTAACATAGTACTACAAGTCCTAGCCTCAGCAGACAACAACAACAAAAAATAAATAAAAGGCATCCAAATTAGCAAGGAAGAAGTCAAATTTTCACTTTTTGCAGATTACCTGATACTCTATATAGAAAACCGAAAAGACTCCACAAAAAATTGCCAGAGCCGATACACGAATTCGATACAGTCTGAGGATACAAAAGCAATAGACAGAAATCTGTTGCATTTCTATACACCAATCATGAAGCAGCAGAAAAAGAAATGAAGGAACCGATCCTATTTACAATTGCACTAAAAACCATAAGATACCTAGAAATAAACCTAATCAAAGAGGTAAAAGATCTGTACTCTGAAAACTATAAAACACTTATGAAAGAAATTGAAGGTGACACAAAGAAATGGAAAAAATATTCCATTCTCGTGGATTAGAAGAACAAATATTGTTAAAATGTCTATTCTACTCAAAGCAGTCTACATATTTAATGCAATCCCTATCATAATACCAAAAGCATTTTTCACAGAGCTAGATCAAACCATCCTAAAATGTGTATGGAATCACAAAAGACCCCGGATAGCTAAAGCAATCTTGAAAAAGCAAAACAAAGCAGGAGGTAATCACAATTCTGGACTTTTAAGTTATATTACAAAGCTGTTGTGCTCAAGACAGTATGTTACTGGCACAAAAACAGACACACAAATCAATGGAACAGAATAGAAAACCCAGAAATCAACCCACAGCTGTATGGTCAACTAATCTTTGACAAAGCAGGAAAGAATATCCGATGGAAAAAAAGCTAGTCCTTTCAACAAATAGTGTTGGGAAAACTAGATGGCAACATGGAAAAGAATGAAACTGGACCATTTTCTTACACCATACACAAAAACACAATCCAAATGGATGAAAGACCTAAATGTGAAACCATCAAAATCCTGGAGGAGAAAGAACATAGGCAGTAAGTAATCTCTTTGACATCAACTGTAGGAACTTCTTAGTAGATATTCTCCTGAGAAAAGGGAAACAAAAGCAAACATGAACTATTGGGACCTCATCAAGATAAAAAGCTTCTGCACAGTGAAGGAAACAATTAGTAAAACTAAAAGGCAACCTTTGGAATGGGAGAATTTATTTGCAAGTGACATATCTGATAAAGGGCTACTATCCAAAATATATAAAGAGCTTATAAAACTCAACACCAAAAAAAAAAAAAAAAACCAAAAAACCAAAACCCAAGTAATCCAGTTAAGAAATGGGCAGAAGACATGAATAGACATTTTTCCAAAGAGGACATCCAGATGGCTAACAGACATATGAAAAGATGTTCAACATCACTCATCATCAGGGAGATACAAATCAAAACCACAATGAGGTACCACCTTACACCTGTCTGAATGGCTAAAATTAACAACACAGGAAACAACAGATGTTGGTGAGGATGCAGAGAAAGGGGAGCCCTCTTACAGTGTTGGTAGGAATGCAAACTGGTGCAGCCACTCTGTAAAACAGTATGGAGGTTCCTCAAAAAGTTAAAACTAGAACTACCCCACCGTCCAGCAATTGCACTACTAGGTATTTACTCTAAGGATACAAAAATATGGATTCAAAGGGGTACATGCACACTGATGTTTATAGTAGCACTGTCAACAATAGCCAAACTATGGAAAGAGCCCAAATGTCCATCAACTGATAAATGGATAAAGAAGATATGCTGTGTGTGTGTGTGTGTGTGTGTGTACATACACACAGATGCATACAATGGAATATTATTTATAAATAAGTGAAATATTACCATTGCCATTTGCAAAGATGTGGATGGAGCTAGCGAGTATGATGCTAAGCGAAATAAGTCAGAGAAAGACAAATACTGTATGATTTCACTCATGTGGAATTCAAGAAACAAAATCGGTGAACATGAAGAAAAAAGAAAAAAGGGGGAAAACTAGAAAACAGTCTCTTAACTATAGACAACAAACGGAGGGTTGCTGAAGGAGAAGCAGGTGGGGGGAAGGGTTAAATGCATGATGGGTATTAAGGAGGACACTTCTTGTGATGAGCACTGGGTGTTGTATGTAAATGATGAATCACTAAATTCTACACTTGAAGCTAATATTACAGTGTATGTTAACTAACTGGAATTTAAATAAAGACTTGAAAAGAAAAAGAATATTCCAAAGACCTCAATCTGGTATTTTATTAAAGTAATAATGGATTCAAATGGAAATTGTTAATAGAATGCCTTTGCTTAAAGTATTTAGTCCATAGTATGGGCTAGATATCCAAACTGATGAATAACTATATACAGCAAGTATGTCTCTCCTTGCCTGTGAAGCCACACAGGAGATAGAAAGATTCAGTCTAGTTTTGGGGCACCTGGATGGCTCAGTCGGTTAAGCGCCTGACTTTGGCTCAGGTCATGATCTCACGGTTCATGGGTTCGAGCCCCGCGTCGGGCTGTGTGCTGACAGCTGGCTCAGAGCCTGCAGCCTCCTTTGGATTCTATATCTCCCTCTCTCTCTGACCCTCCCCTGCTCACGCTCTCTCTCTCTCTCTCTCTCTCTCTCAGAAATAATTTTTTTTAAAAAAACATTAAATAAAAGATGCAGTCCAGTTTCACATTTATTGAGCACCTACTATGTGTCGAGTATATGCAGGGCAGGCAGCTAAGCTGCTATGAGCATTCTTCTCCATGTATTTACATATGCTTTCTTTTTTTGGGGGGGGGGTGTTTGGCCCAGC
>NW_027529583.1:1826741-1829942 GCF_008692635.1 Crocuta crocuta | reverse complement strand
TAGTGTATACGTATGTTTAGCTTTAGTAATTCTTTCCTTATCCTCTCTTATATTGTACATTTTGATTCCTTTTATGCATGGAGCCTATCTCCTTGAAATGTTTTGAGTGCAATAGTGGCAGTATGCTTCATCCCACTGCACTGGCTTTCCATCTTTTGACATTTACCCAAGATAAGGGGTTCCATTGGCAGGATATGTAATCTAGAACGATGTCAATCTTGCTCTGATCTAAATAGCTTGAGGCTTCGCTCTGTGACCAAAATTCAGTTCCTTCTCATCACCAGCCAGCTCACACTCTTGAATTTAAGAGGAAGCAATGAAAAGACAGGATATCAGGTCAAAGTATCCCCCAACATCTGAAAAACAACTTAAATTCACACTCCAGGAGAGCTGGCTAGCATCTTCATTTTCATCTGCTGCGCTCAGTTTGTCATTCTCATCTGCACAAGCAGGCCCATCCCCATATCTGCACTGTTAACAGCCTTTCCTGTCTTAGTGTCTGAGTTTGATCCCTGATCAACAGTGGTCTTGTTTTTTAAGTGTGTAGACATGAAATCCTTCTACACTTTGGCTCCTGAAGCTGGTCTGATACCACACTCACTTTAAAAGCATTTTCTTGTGTAGGGAATGGTTTTGGTCAGCCCTAATGTCTGGTAGTTTTATAAAATCAATGTTAATGATAAAGAGCAGTGCCATCTAATGGAACTTTCTGCAATTATGGAAATATTCTATATCTGTGCTGTTTAGTATGGCAGACACTAGACATAGGGGGTTATTCAGCACCTGAGAGGGTAGCATGTGATGGTAAAATGCACCAGGCAGAGCTGATTAAGTGCTAATATTTAATGCAACTTCAATAACCAGAAAACAGAACTACAAATATTCAGCCCCAAATACTCTGGAAAGTTCAATGTCTATCATCGTACATGATTTAATAGTTTTTTTTAAAATATTTTTTATTTATTTCTAGGAGAGAGACAGACAGACAGACAGACAGACAGACAGCGTGAGCAGGGGAGGGTCAGAGAGAGAGGGAGTCACAGACTCCGAAAGAGGCTCCAGGCTCTGAGCTGGCAGTCAGCACAGAGCCCGACGCAGGGCTCGAACCCATGAACCGCGAGATCATGACCTAAGCGAAAGTCGGACGCTTAACCGACTAAGCCACCCAGGCGCCCCTTAATAGTTTTTTTTTTTTCCCAAACTCAGAAAATAGTCAGAGGCCTAACTTTGAAATTGTGACACTTCCACAAGTTTAGAAAGTTACCACCTTCTTTAAGTCCAAGGCTTGCCAATCAGACAACTGAAAATTTAATCTAATTTTAATTTCCAAGGTGACATACCTTTTCCACAGAGTTCAACTTGAATAGCAGTCACCAGGAAAAAGAGGCCATGCATTCCTTCAGAGTGGGAAACAGAAGACAGAGGAAGAGNATTAAGTGAAATAGAAATTTCCTAGAAGGACAAGCTCACATAACTTACTCCTGAAAACAAAGTCAGAGTAGGTGAGGTTTTCTTGGGAAATGTTAGACTGGATAAAGTCATCAGGAGAATAGAAAAGCCAGTATGTGGAGAGTTTAACAAAGCCAGTATGATTACTTGCATCAGGGAACAAAGCCATGTTAGAGACAAATCTGATTCAGTGTTGGCTTTAAACTTGCTAAAAGTATCAAATGTCTTTCTTTTACTGTATTTAGTCACTTATGTGACCAGAATTGAAGACAGCAAAATGCTGTATTGTAGTGTAAGCCATTTATTGAAAAAGAAGAAAATCTCTTCCCTTTTGAATTATGATTTCCCATTGTTTGTTGTATCATTTTTTAAAGGTAGAGAATAAAGCACTGCAAGTTCTTTATAGAAAATAACATAGAAGCCAAAAGAGAAAGGTGGAAATCACCTGTAATTCCATCAACATCAATGATCATTATTTATGTTTTCTAAATATTTGGAACATATTTTTTTTTTAGCCTTGGGTCTCTCTTTGTGTGTGCTCATGCATGTGTGTAAATAGAGGCATATATGTAGATACAGATAGACTTCTTCAAAAATAACTAGAAATAGAATGGTAGCTACCAGGGCTGGAGGATAGAAGAATTGAGGGAATAGGGAGATACTACTTAAGGGTACAAACATACAGTGTAGTGATTATAGTCAACAATACTATATTGTAAACTTCAAAGTTGCTAAGAGACTGGATCTTAGTTGTTTTCACCATAAAAAAAGAAATGATAATTATGTGATGTGATAGAGGTTTTAGCTAATGCTATGGTGGTAATCATGTTGCAATACATCAATGTATCAAATCAACACATATTACGCCTTAAATTTACAGTTATATGTCGACTAAATCTCAATAAACAACTGGGATTACACTATTATGAAACTTCGTCACCTTCTCCCTTGAACTTAACAGCATATTTTGAATCAGTACATATTCCTCTATGGGGCGCTTGGGTGGCTTAGTCGGTTAAGCGTCCGACTTTTGCTTAGGTCATGATCTCGCGGTTCGTGGGTTCGGGCCCTGCGTCGGGCTCTGTGCTGACTGCCAGCTCAGAGCCTGGAGCCTATTTCGGAGTCTGTATCTCCCTCTCTCTCTGACCGTCCCCTGCTCATGCTGTCTCTCTCTCTCTCTCTCCTAGAAATAAATAAAAAATATTAAAAAAAAATTCCTCTATGATATAATTTTTAATGATTGTCTACTGTTCCATTCATTTTATGGATATATCATATGCTTTTAAATCTAATTTACTTTCTTTTTTACTATAATAAAAAATGCTGTGATAAATATTCTGGAAGTGAACAATTTTTTTCTCATTTGTAATNCTTTGTTATAAATTCTTAACATTTAAATTTGGGGATCAAAAGTTATGCAAAAATGTAAGATTTTGATACATGTCATTGTCCTTTCAAAAGTATTATGTCATTGTACATATTTTCTGCAGCATAGGCATGTTCATTTTCCAGTATCCTGCACCAGAAATTATTGTCCTCAAAACCCTTTTGGCAGTACGCATGGAACAGCAGTTTATAAATACTGCTTTGACTGGCAATGCTTTGTTTCACCTAAGGCTGAAATTTTACATGTTGAATGACCATTTGTATTTCTTTTTTGTAAATTGCTTATTTGATCCTTTGTCCCTTTTTTGTGCCAGAGTGTTTATTTTTCTCAAATTTTCCATGTTTCACTTTCTTTGTCAGATATCA
>NW_027529583.1:1821585-1826523 GCF_008692635.1 Crocuta crocuta | reverse complement strand
TCTCCCCCCTTTCAATTTGGTATGAGATTACCCTCTTGCATTTTCCTGGAAAGTGGTTCTATAATTCATGTTAGGTACACATGATTTCAGCTTTTTCTGTTACTCTTCAACAGTGATACCCAGCTGATGATGCTATTGTTCCTCTTCTGTCTCGCTGTAGTGCACTGTCAGAACAGGGTGATGGAATGGTGGGAATGACATGGACCCTTGTCTTCTTCCTCACCTTAATGGGAATACTGCTCTGCCACAGGATCTTGTGAGTCATTTTATTATTATTTAATTAAAAAAAATCTTTATAACGTTTATTTATTCTTGAGAAAGAGAGAGTGCAAGCAGGGGAGGGGCAGAGAGAGGGAGACAGAGAATCCGAAGCAGGCTCCAGGCTCTGAGATGTCAGCACAGAGCCCGATGAGTGGCTTGAACCCACTAACAGCGAGATCATGACCTGAGCCAAAGTCGGATGCTTAACCGCCTGAGCCACCTAGGCGCCCCTATTTTTTTATATTCTTAAAGTTATTTATTTATTTGTTTTGAGAGAGAGAGAGAGAGAGAGAGAGAGCGCGCATGTGCATGAGCAGGGAAGGGGGAGAGAGAGAGAAAGAGAGGGAATCCCAAGCAGGCTTCTGCTGTCAGTGCAGAGCCCAACATGGGGCTCAAACCTATGAACTGTGAGATCATGACCTGAGGTGAAATCAAGAGTCAGATGCTTAACCAACTGAGCCACCCAGGCGCCCCTTGTGAGTCATTTTAAATAATGTGTCATGTGACAAAAATGTCCTTTTATCTCTAGTTTACTAAAAATTCATTTTATAAATAATTGACGTTGAGTTTTATTGATTGTGTTTTCAGTATCGAGTAGTGTAATCATTGGGCTTTCATTTGCTGCATTATACTAGCACATTTCATTACATTGAAAACAATCCTTAGGTGAACTCAGTTTGATTATTTTTAACAGCTACTGGACTTATTTTGCTACTTTTTCCCTCAGACTTTTAGATATGTTTTCATGAGAAGAATAGAATGTAGGTTCCTTTTCAGTGCTAAGTCCTGAAGATTATCTTTTTTTGTCGTTATAATATCACCTTGGAAGTCATACAAAAATATTTCCAACATTTTCTATGTACAGAAATATTCACAGAGGATACACATAACAAATTTACAGGTAAATAATCTGGACCATACATATTTTGGGCCAGTTCTCTGAAAATTCCATTGCTTCCATTGTTTAGTTATCTTAGATTTAATACTTCTTTCTGAATGCATTTAGTTTCCATACAGCTCCTAAGAAAATCATTTCATTCATTCAGATTTTCCAGTATTCTCATGAGCTTTATAGAATATTTTCCATAAAACATCTATATTTGTTGCCATGTTCATGTATTTGCTAGTGAATACATTTTTCTCATTTTCCATTAGACTTGCCAGAAATTTTGCTATTTTTGTTATTGTTTTTTCAAAGGACATGTTCTTGGATTCGTTTTTATTTCCATTCTTTTTGCTTTCTGATTTATCCATCTTATATTTATTAAGTCATTCCTCCAGTTCTTCTACTTGTTTTACTGTTCTTTTTATAACTCTTCTTTAAAATGTTTTTATTATTTATTTTTGACAGGAGGGGAAGGGGCAGAGAGAGACAGGGAGACACAGAATCCGAAGCAGGCTCCAGGCTCTGAGCTGTCAGCACTGAGCCCAACGCGGGGCTGGAACTCACAAACTGTGAGATCATGACCTGAGCTGAAGTCAGATGTTTAACCTATTGAGCCACCCAGGCGCCCTCAAAATCAACATTTCAATCTCAAAAAATGTTATAAGGAATCAAACTAGTCCATTAGTCCGTCCTTCCTTCCTTTTATTTAAAAAATTTTTTTGACGTTTATTTATTTTTGAGAGAGAGAGCGTGTGAAAAGGGGAGGGGCAGAGAGAGAGGGAGACGCGGAATCCGAAGCAGACTCCAGGCTTTGAGCTGTCAGCACAGAGCCCGCTGTGGGGCTTGAACTCACAAACTGTGAGATCATGACCTGAGCCAAATTCAGACGCTTAATCAACTGAGCCACCCAGGCACCCCTATAACTCTTGAAGTGACTAATACGCTCATTTATTTTTTCATAGTTAATAAGGAAAACATCTGTGACTGTGTATTTTCCTCTGACTACTGCTTTGGCCATGTGACATAAGAGGTGTAGATGCACAGTGATCTCATTATTATTCATTTTCAATATATACAATTTTAATTTTTTCTATAACCTAGTAATTACTTCAAAAAGTATTTTCTAAATTGCTCAATCCCTTTCAGGTTTAACTAAACATACCCAGTTAAACCTTGGATTGCGAGTAACTTCTTCTGCTAGTGTTCCACAAGATGAGCAAACATTTCTAATAATTATTATTAGAGAAACAAACAGTCTTGTAACGAGTAGTGTGTGACACCACGTGTCCCATGATCACAACTGAGCCAGTGGTTCTTGAAATTCACATTGATATACAAGTGCTTTGGATTACAAGCATGTTTCTGGAATGAACTATGCTCACAAACCAAGGTTTTATTGTATATGTGTATATCTTATTTAAAATAGCATTCATATTAACCTGAAGTACATCAATGCATTTTTAATCTTGGGGTTTATAAGAGGGAGTACACGTACAACTTACCCCCAATATCCAAAGATATTTCATTCATAATTTCAAATAAGCATCTAACAATATCCTTTTTTTTTACATTTTTTATTTTATTTATTTATTTATTTTTCATTGTACACATAAANTCACGTTAGAAGGCTTTCTCAGTGGGTTCTGCATCCTTTTTCTCCCAATCTCTCAGGTTTTGTAAGGTTTCCAATGGCTTCAGATCTTTTCCGTGTGATGTATGGGCGCGAGTTACCAATATCCTTTTTAAAGGAATCATGAATGAATACTGTGCTGTTAGAGTAAATTTCCCTTTTCACAATAAAAGCATTATAGGTAACTGTTTCATATTGTTTTATTTTATTTATTTCTTTATTTTATTTTGGAGAGAGAGAGACAGTGTGAGCAAAGGAGGGGCAGAGAGAGAGGAAGACACAGAATCTGAAGCAGGTTCCAGGCTCTGAGCTGTCAGCATAGAGCCCAATGAGGGGCTCAAACTCATAATCCACGAGATCATGACCTGAGCCAAAGTCAGACGCTTAACTTACTGAGCCATCCAGGTGCCCCTGTTTCATACTGCTTTAAAGGAGACTTACCAGAATATTAAAGAGCTATGAAATATACAACTTCTAAGGTAATAAGATTTTTATATCAGAATGAAGCAAATTCCTAACTATGGGTTGATGTGCTCATATGCTTGGACTTATTTGACAACAGCAAAACAAATTGTCAGATGTGCAGCCCAAAATGTCATGATTCAAAATAGCAACTTTTATAGGTCCTTTCAGGTGATTAGAAAGACAGAAGCACAAGTGACAAATATGAGACACTGTTAATAATTTGATTTCAAATCCAAAGATACCACAAGTTGCATATTACATAGAAACTACTAAAAACAAATTAATTGTTACATAGCTTTATGGAGATCTCAATAAAATACATGGAAACGTGAACCAGATCTAGGATTCTTGTCTGTCAACATATACTGTCTCTACATTCCTATAATTTTTAGTATCTTGCACAAATTTAGTATGACATGTTTTAAGTAGTGAACTTCCAGAGGATTCGTCTGTATGTAATTTGCTTCATACGATGCTCATTTCAGCAGTTCCACATATAGGAGCCCAATAACCTATTAGTAACAGTGACAACGATTCAAATAAAGCAGTTGCAATCATTCTGAATATGTTACTATTTACTTCCAACGTTCAGAGTTTAGAGAATGAAGATAAAAAGTTGAGATTACTGAGACACCTGGGTGGCTCGGTCGGTTAGGCGTCTGACTTCAGCTCAGGTCATGATCTCATGGTTTGTGAGTTCCAGCCCCGCATCGGGCTCTGTGCTGACAGCTCAGAGCCTGGAGCCTGCTTCAGATTCTGTGTCTCCCCCTCTCTCTGCCCTACCCATGTTCATGCTTTGTCTCTGTCTCTCAGTAATAAAAACGTTAAATTTTTTTTTTTAAAAAAAAGTTGAGATTACTGTTGTTCTGAGCAATACAAATGGCATCAAGTCTCCTGAGAAAGGAAAAAGAAGTGGATTTCCCCATGTTTTTCATATTCCACAACACTGTTGAAAAGCAGTTTCTCATACATAACTATTGATCTAATGCCCCGAGGGTAAATTAATATGACATCACATGGAAAGAAAACGCATGTGTCATTCCTTTACTTCATGCAAGATGCCTTTTAAGGTTCATAGTGCTGTGGGGCACCTGGGTGGCTCAGTCGGTTAAGTGTCCGACTTTGGCTCAGGTCATGATTTCGCAGTTCCTGAGTTCATACCCCACGCCGGGCTCTGTGCTGACAGCTCGGAGCCTGGAACCTGCTTCGGATTCTGTGTCTTCCTCTCTCTGCCCCTCCCCCGCTAGCACTCTGTCTCTCTCTCTCTCAAAAATAAATAAATGTTTAAAAAAATAAAGTTCAGAGTGCTGTAAAAGCATGTAGGCATATGTATATCCATTTACTTGGAATCAAACCCTGGTTATTCCATTTCATTATCACAAACAGAAATTTACTAAACCTATAGCACCTAAATCTACTGCAGTAAACTGTGAAACCATTTAAAATACGATATTACTCTGTAAATTTTTATCGGCTTTGGAAAGTGTATGTGGCTCTGACACATTAAAAGAAATCAAATAAAACCTTTAATCATTGAATATGGAAACCTTTTATAAAATAAAAACCTACACTGTTAAAACCAGCATCTCAATTATATTTAGCACCACTCACTAATTTTCTAGAATAGGAGTTTTACATTTTTTATGATTTTATTTTTAAGTAATCTCCACACCCAGCATGGGGCTCAGACATACAA
>NW_027529583.1:1816360-1821577 GCF_008692635.1 Crocuta crocuta | reverse complement strand
GAGGCCTAAAATATTTACCCCAATATTTACAGAATACTTAGAGAGGTAACAAAATGATTCTACCCTCTTTACACTATCATTAGGTTAAAATACATATGGGGATACAAAAAACAAATAGTCCAGTGAAGGAATGGGCAGAAGACATGAATAGACATTTTCCCAGAGAAGACATCCAGATGGCTAACAGACACATGAAAAGATGCTCAACGTCACTCATCATCAGGGAAATACAAATCAAACCCACAACGAGATACCACCTCACACCTGTCAGGATGGCTAAAATTAACAACACAGGAAACAACAGATGTTGGTGAGGATGCGGAGAAAGGGGAGCCCTCTTATGCTGTTGGTGGGAATGCGAACGGGTGCAGCCACTCTGGAAAACAGTGTGGAGGTTCCTCAAGAAGTTAAAAATAGAAATACCCTACGACCCAGCAGTTGCACCCAAAGGCTACAAAAATAGTGATTCAGAAAGGCACATGCACCTTGATGTGCATATCAACATTATCACCAATAGCTAAACATTGGAAAGAGCCCAAATGTCAAATGTCCATCAACTGGTGAATGGATAAAGATGTGATATATAAATGTATACATATATATGTGTATACACACACATGGAATATTTTTTTATAAAAAGGAATGAAATCTTGCCACTTGCAGTGATGTGAACGGAGCTAGAGAGTGTTATGCTAAGCAAAATAAGTCAGAGAAAGACAAATACCATATGATTTTAGTCAAATGTAGAGTTTAAGAAACAAAACATATGAACATAGGGGAAGGGGGAGGGAAAGAGAGGGGAAACAAACCATTAGAGACTCTTAAGGATAGAGAACAAACTGAGAGTTGATGGAGGGAGGTAGGTGAGGGGATGGGCTAGATGGGCAGTGGGCATTAAGGAGAGCACTTGTGATGAGCACTGGGTATTATATGTTTAAGTGATGAATCAATAAATTCTACTCCTGAAACCAGTATTTCACTGTATGTTAATTAACTAGAATTTAAATAAAAATTTGAAGAAAAATACCTATGGAAATAAAAGATGTTTGCTTCTGTGCAAACCAATTATATTTTAACTCGGTACTCAAGGGCAATTTTGCCCCCCAGAGGGCATCTGGAAGTGTCTGGAGTTATTTCTAGTCGTTAAAACTGGGGGGGACAGGGGTTGGTACTTCAGTGGCCTTCTGCTGGGTAGGCAGAGAACAGGGATGCTGTTAGCCATCCTGCAGCGCCCAGGACAGCCCCCACAGCGAAGACGTATCCAGCCCTAAATGTCCTTAGCACAAGGCTGAGGAACTCTGCTTGAACTACTGGTGCCTCTTCCATCGTGCAGATGCTTTAGGGGTAATATTCCTTCCTAGTTTCCCAACATCAGAAACAGCAACTTAGGATCTAGTATAGGATCTAGTGTAAGATCTACGAGACAATATTTGGCCCTGACACATTGATAAATTGGGATCATTACTTTTATTGTTCACATATATAAATAAATAAGTCATATGTTGTGTTCTGAGGAAAACCTCCTAGCTGTACGTGTAGTGAGTTTTCTCATCACCTGCTTAGGTATTAACATCGACGATCAGGTTCAGTGTTCACAGCTGCACAGAAGCATCTTAGGAGTGCAGAGTCGGCCTTGAGGAGTCCTCGACTTGGACACGTGAGTCATATACCAAAAAGAACGCAGAGTTTGCTTTCAACCCTTCACGCTGCTTGCGTAGATTAGGCTTTACTTTGACTTCAGTCTTTCCTCTTTTCAAACTCTATTTTCCATTATGGTGATCACAGGTTTTCGGGATATTCTAAAGAAGGCCCTGCACCCCCATATTATCAGCTTCAGCCTAACTTAACAATTTACAAATTTCCTGTTTCCCTTTATTAACTCTCATTCTTCTGATTTGGGGTTATTTCCATTAACACAACTAATAAGTCAGAAGAAAGGACCAGTTAAAGGCCTACACAATGTTTCTCTAAAGATTACTATTTAATAAACTTATTGAATGCTGGTTAAAATGAGAGATCAGTATATGTACAATGTATAATTTTTCATCACACATACTATAAACTAATGCTTTATCATTTGCTTAGTATTCTGAATTTACTATTACCATAAGCTCATTTATCTTCTTATTAAGATGGCTAATGAGAAAGTAAAATAATCAAACCTATGACCCTTATTTCTAATTGAATCTCAGTTAATGTTACTGCTGCTATAACTGATTAATTCACCCTCCCTCATCTACTTTATCTGACTTGCCTAATCAAAATTTCATTTTATTTTTCTGTTTAAGCTTGTGGAGAAAGACCTTGCTTCCATTTTAAATGTAAATTTTGTACTTAGATTTTATTCCCTTTGAATATCCCCCTTCTTGAGTAAACATCTAACTGTTGGTATTAAGTACAAGATTGAAAATGCTTTACAAGAAGAGACCACATATTTGCAGCCAAATGGACCAGTGGTTGAGACTAGTGGGTTGATTCCCACAAATGCTGTTTGGGGACGAACACCTCTCCCCTGCGTTTGTCCCCACTGGGGCCCTCACTTTCCACAACATCCTCCCGTATATTACATGGGGCTGTTTCAAAACTCCTTTAACTAAAATGTAGGTACATTGCCAGTGTCACTGTGCATTTCACTCACCATCTTAGCTTGTACCTTGCACTCGATAAGTACTCAAAAGTTGTTTTTAATAATAATGTTTAATTACACATTTTTGATTGGAAATTGGAGTTTGTGTAGCTTTGGATGTATTGCATGGTTTCTANTTTTAAGCGAGACTTGCTTAAATTTATGAAAGCCTAGGTGACATATGCTGTAACTATAACAGATGGACTTGCCCTGCAAGAGCCACCATGATAAATAATCTCAGGGGTTAGTGGCATCTGGGCACATGACTCTTCATCTTGGCCTCATGCCAGTAAGGTGAGGACAAGCCCTTCTTTCACTTCTCCCTTAGTGGTACTTAACAGTACCCACCACATAAGATTTTGTGAGTATCAAATGAGATCTGCATGCTTTATGCTTAAATTGTTCCTGGCATGTAGTAGTCATCCAATAAATGCTAACTAAATACTATTAGTAATAAATGATATAACATGTTCACAGATTGAGAAAAAAATGGAGCAAAATGTTGGTGAGGAGCAGAAATCAATGGCAAACCAGGTGAGTGAAAATTCCCAGTCAGTATCTAAAATGCCGAGGCAGAGGAATCTGGGCTAGCCATCTGGATACATGTAAGGAACGTAACCCAGGGCATGACCCCCAAACAGCAGCCTCCTCATCTTTCCCCACAGATAAGGGTTCTTCTTTCCCTTATCTGTGGGGAAAGAAAAGGGTTTCTTTCTGTGGGTGCTGCTAGAACCCAAAGAAATGGGCAGCCTTCTTTTCTGAAAATAGTCATCTTGGGACGAAGATATGGGGAAGTTTGGGGTTGTCTTCTTTCTCTTTCTTTCCAGCTGCTTCAACTTTGGTCTCTTCAGTAAAGGCAGGGGCGATTCATAATGCAAGAACTACTTTGCTACATGTTGGGAGGGGGCGAAGTCCAGAGTTATGAGCCAAGTACAACAAATATGATGATGAAGCTGGACTTACTCAGCATATCCTTAATCGTCTACTACTTTAGGATTCACTACAAAGCCAATTGGTTCTCACTGAGCTTCTATTATTAGTTAGCTGTCTGACGTGGTGTCTGGCCCTTACTAGGCACTTTACACAAGTTATTGAATTAGATCTTTTTTTTAATGTTTTATTTATTTCTGAGAGAGAGAGAGAGAGAGAGAGAGAGAGGCAGCGTGAGCAGGGGAGGGTCAGAGAGAGAGGGAGATACAGAATGTGAAGCAGGCTCCAGGCTCTGAGCTGTCAGCAAAGAGCCTGATGCGGGGCTCAAACCCACGAACCGGGAGATCATGACCTGAGCCAAAGTCGGACATTCAACCGACTGAGCCGCCCAGGCGCCCCTTAAATTTGATCTTAAGCAAATCATCGTCGAGCATCTGGTCAGCATCAGAGCACTCAGGGAGGGTGAATGTTGTTGAGAAGCAGAAGTATGACATTGACCAGTAAGGACGGTACTACTATTTTTTTTTTTTAAATCTGTCAACTGACAAAGGAACATTAAGAAATGCAGTGACAGGGGCGCCTGGGTGGCTTAGTCGGTTGAGCGTCCGACTTTCGCTTAGGTCATGATCTCGCGGTTCGTGGGTTCGAGCCCCGCGTCGGGCTCTGTGCTGACTGCCAGCTCAGAGCCTGGAGCCTGTTTCGGAGTCTGTGACTCCCTCTCTCTCTGGCCCTCCCCTGCTCACGCTGTCTCTCTCTCTCTCTCCTAGAAATGAATAGAAAACATTTAAAAAAAGAAAGAAAGAAAGAAATGCAGTGACTAAAGACTTGGAGCACTGGTGGAAAGTTTCTGGGGGAGGAGAGGTGTTCAGGCTGAGTCTTGCACAACACACCAGCATTGGAGAGGACGAAGACAGCCCAGACAGAGAAGAGCCTGTGCTGAGATACAGCAAGGCCTATATGTGGGTTAGAGATGGACATAGCATGGGATGGTGTGGCCGGGTTGTAGGAAGCTGGAGAGGCAGATCAGGACCAGGCGATAAGGGCTTTTACAGACTACCAAGGAGTTTGATGGCCAGTGAATGGCCAGTTCGGGTTTTGTTTTGTTTTGTTTGTTTTAATTTTTTTCAATGTTTTATTGATTTCTAGGAGAGAGAGAGAGAGAGAGAGAGAGAGAGAGACAGCGTGAGCAGGGAATGGTCAGATAGAGAGGGAGACACAGACTCTGAAACAGGCTCCAGGCCCTGAGCTGGCAGTCAGCACAGAGCCCGACGCGGGGCTCGAACCCACGAACCGTGAGATCATGACCTAAGCGAAAGTCGGACGCTTAACCGACTAAGCCACCCAGGCGCCCCCGCGTTTTTAAGTTAATAGAGGCACACTCAGATTTGCTTGTAGGACCAGCACAGTGCACGGGTGTGCGAGAAACTGGTGCCAGGACACCGGCCATAAGCCAGTTCTGATGAGTCAGGGAGGACATGGTGGTGCTTCTGGGATGAGAATGCCAGTTGGTAAGGAGAAGGGACAGATTCAAGAGGCTTTTAACAGACAGAATTGACAGGACTTCCTAGCCATTGATTATGGCTGGAGAGGAAGACAAAGCAGTCAAGGACCACAGAGATTTCTAGCTGGGAAAACTGAGTGGATGAAACACCCCAGCTTTG
>NW_027529583.1:1814456-1816249 GCF_008692635.1 Crocuta crocuta | reverse complement strand
CCACCACTTCCCCCACTTCCGCCCCAACACTTTTCCCTCTCGGTGCCCTTTCAGTCACCACACTCTCAAAGTTTTGTTTTGTTTTGTTTTTCTCCCAGCTCTGTTAGGTCGAGACCTGCTTTTCAGATTAGCGGGCACCCATCTCAGCCCCCTTGCTGCTTTCCTCACGTCTGTTCACAACGTGAACCGCAGTGCAGCAGGGCAGAATTAGTAAACCGGAATCCAATCTAATATATCCTTCAGCGCAGGCGTCACTGTCCAAGTGGAAGCAACCGAGGCCCAGAAAAAGTGGCATAAAGTCAGTGTCGCCTGTCATTTCCAAGCTCCACTTCTCCTGCTTCATTCGCTTATTCTGCAAACTCTTGTCCCCTTTCCTTCCTGCCTCCAGAGCCTTCCTGGCACTCCCCTCGTTGCCTGAGGTACTGTGGGCTGCCAGTCCAACGGCGACGAGGAAAGCTCTCAGTCCCACAGTGCTATTCCTGCCTTCCATTGACCTCCTTCTTGACATTTGCATTGAAGTCATGACCACACTGAAATCGTCATGGGCACCCTGGGGCCTATGTCAGAGAATCCGAACTCTTTGGCCTCTAAGATCTGNTCCTCCCTGCCAGTCCCTGCAAGTGGGCCTTGCCCCACCTCTGCCCTAAGTGTTCCTGTTTCTTTAAACAACTTAGCCATTGTTCCAGGTCTATCTCAATGAACTCCTTTGAGAAAACTTGCCCTTTTTTTTTGCTTTTTTATTTATTTTTAAATTTTTTTTAATTTTTTTTTTTTATTTATTTCTAAGAGAGAGAGAGAGACAGCATGAGCAGGGGAGGGTCAGAGAGAGAGGGAGTCACAGACTGAAACAGGCTCCAGGCTCTGAGCTGGCAGTCAGCACAGAGCCCGACGCGGGGCTCGCACCCACGAACCGCGAGATCATGACCTAAGCGAAAGTCGGACGCTTAACCGACTAAGCCACCCAGGCGCCCCTTTTTTTGCTTTTTTATTTATTTTTAAATTTTTTTTACTTTTTTTTTAAGTTTGTTTGTTTATTTTGAGAGAGACAGAGCCAGCACAAGCAGAAGAGGGGGAGAGAGAGAGAGAATCCCAAGCAGGCTCCACTGCCAGCGCAGAGCCAGACATGGGCTGGAACTCACCCACTGTGAGATCATGACCTGAGCCAAGACTAAGAGTCAGACAGTTAACCGACTGAGCCACCCAGGCGCCCCTCAATCTACTAACTTTAATTCTCTCCTTTTCCTATTTTCTCATAGTATTTTTTTTTTCACATTCGTAAATGCAAGTGTTGCCAATGTGATTTGCTATTATGTTCTACAAAATTGAAACTTCCTGGAGGGCAGGGGACTGCTGTATTTGGTCCATTTTTGCATTTTTAATGGTTCATGAATATTTGTGGAATATAATTGAATTGACTAATCCTAATCATAAACTTGATTTTTATGAAGCCCAGTACATTTTTTTCTCATTCNCATAAAAAAGGCTTTGGAATATTTTTGTCTCCATCCTGATATTTTATGCCCTATTTTAGGACAAGAAAATGTTATGAAACTATGATATTGAAAAGGCTCATCAAGTTTTGTAGGTTAATTTTACAGCCATAATAATGATGAACTTCGATGTGTTTTTCATAAGCTAACATTGCCTTACTTCAATGAAAGTGAATCACTACTGCTTGGAAACAAAAATTAGACAAACTGAGTATAATTTTGCCAACATCATATTCCTAAAATGGGACTTTAAACAACAGTTTCTTTTTTCTTTTCTTTCTTTTTTTTAAAGAACACGTGTGC
>NW_027529583.1:1813347-1814434 GCF_008692635.1 Crocuta crocuta | reverse complement strand
TCCCAGCCTGTGAATGAAGACCAATAAATCATGAGTTTTATGTGGTAAAAGTAAGACTATGAATGTTCTGATATTTTCTCCTAGAGGTTTAGTTATTTACACTGTTTCTTAGATGTTACGCTGGAAGTTTTTCATGGTCTTGGCATACAATGCTTGCTGCTTTCCTAGGCTAAAATTCTTGCGAATGTGCCTGATTCTGTTTTTGATCGCCTATCAGGCCACCTGGTGGAATTTACCCAGAGGTATTTCGCCCAGCCCATATGTACTTCCTTTGCCAGCCTTTGTAAAGAGGTGGAAGGGGCGTCAGGCCTCGTACCGCTTTGGTTAGAAGCTCTCATTTTCATAACAGAACCGTAAACTCTCCTCCTAGTTGCTATAAAAGCATATGAATTAATACCTCAAAGCTTCTTTCCTTAAGTTTTGGCCAATGACAATGGCCTTATACTCTCTTCTGTGTGATAGTTAGCTGCAGCCCTTTAATGAGAAGTGTGGTTTCTGGAAGACTGTAAGGACCTCTATTCCTACAAATCAGACATACCGGACAGGTCGTTGCTTGCAGCCACTCACTCGTCCTGTAGTGTTGATCAATCACAAAACATTTTCCTTCCGTTTTCCTGCCTTCAGCCCCCAAGCTTCCCAGTACAGTTGCTCAGTTGGCTACTTTGAATGGAGCAGAGTTGAAATGCGAGTTGAAACCTACTTGCCATCCTGGAGAACAATAATCTAAATGCTACCCTGGAGTAGGTAAGACCATTCAGGACCTGTGTACTTTACTTAGTTGGACAGGAAAGTTTGGACGTGGTTTGATGCACTGTGCTTTGTGCTTATGGCAATGATTTACAACATCACTTACATTCCCCTTAGCTCAACACACCGTCTTTCTGAGAAAGCAGGATTTCTCTTGGTACTAAAAATTGAGACAGCTTTACTTCCCCAATCAATCAGCTTTTGTGCTATGAACACTGGAAAACCTTAAAATTATCATTATCTCTTTTGATGGGCATTCAGAGGCTTACAGTCAAATCTCTGGCCTGCAAGAACATTTCCCTCTGTGCTCACCAAGGGTAGTTCATGATCTAACGGCTTG
>NW_027529583.1:1809596-1811945 GCF_008692635.1 Crocuta crocuta | reverse complement strand
CTAACGGCTTGTCTACTTGTCTATCTAATCGTTGGCTACATTACTCTCTTTCTTTTAAGCGCTCCTTTCCTTGATTCCTTCAACTATTTCATTGATCCAGTATTGTCTATATTTTCTTAAGTTGCCTCAAATCATTCGGGGAAGAAGTAAGTTATTGCTAACTACGTAAAAAGTAACTCAGTAACTCAGTCTGTATTTGTTCACATTTCCTGTTATTTTTTTAAGGCCAGAAATGAATGACATTTGAAACATTTTATGTAAATAAAGCAGAGTTCTCAAGGTCAGAGTTAGCTGAATAAAAGTGCTCTGTTGAGAATTGTTCCTCTCTCTGTGTACCTTCTAGCTCAACACTGTGAGTCTTTCCACCATCTTCAAGGCAGAAATGGAATGGAGGAGGATAGGAAGGAAAAATAACTAATATGTTACCTTAAAATCATTATTGCTTGCCTATGAAGAGTTACATGTAGCAAATCTTGCTACTGTGGAGGGAAAAACATAGCTCTCTACATGAGTTAAAGGGATGTACATTCAATGAAGATTTATTGAGAATGTATTATATAAGGGGCCATAGTAAGTACTATTAAAGTGGCTTCCTATGTTTTCTGCCCCAACTATACCTACTAACCAGATCAAAAAGGCCTGTGGTTATTGTCAGATGACAAAAATAATACAATTTAGACAAATTTGATGTCCTTTATTCAAAGGAAAATAATGCATGCATTGGGGAGTACAGTGCCTCACAAGCGGGGCAGCCCTGTCCTGATGGATGTGGCAAGACTGAGTTTCATAGAGCATTAGAAGGGGCAGCCCAGAAACAGAGCACGATTGGCTAGGAAGCCAAGGACTTCCTTACAAGGCTAGGAGGTCCTGTTTTCTAGGGTAAGGTGGGCCAGCCAAAGCAGGGCTGGAGGACTGTGCCTGGTATGCGTTAGGTTTCCCTGACAGGTGTTTCTCCTAAGTGCAGGCTGACTTAGGTTTAGATTTGTGGTGTGGGAGGGGCCACTGGAGCAGCCTCCAGTTGGTGGGTCCCCATATACAAATAAACTTTATCATTACCAAGTCCTTTTTCCGCCTGTCAACCGCCTTAACACACCTTTCTTAACTCCAATCATTTCTTGTTCTTCAAAACCGAAGTAGGGACAACTTCAGGCTGTTAAGATCCTTGAGGCTCATTTGTCACTAGACTATAGTACTTAATAATAAGTAGAGTTTGAATGAATGAGTGAGGCTGAATGGCTGATGAAGAGAGTCCTGGCCCCAGGAGCGCTCACTCTGAGATTTTTGGATGGGAAAGAAAGCTGATTATATATAACCTCATCATTGTTTTCCTTCTGGACTCAGCGTGGTAAATGGAGGCAGCAAGGCTAGCGGAGTAATCTCAGAGTACAGGGCTACAGCCAGAGTTTCATTCTAAGCAGGGGTGATGTCAGGTCTGGCCTTAGACAGCCAGAGCCCACTAGATACCTAGGAAAGGTTCTTGGGAGGAGACATCAGGAAATATAGGATTGCTGATTACTCTAAAGCATCTGTCTAGCATTTATTTAAGGTCAGCTGAGGAGCTGGGAGGAACAAGGTTTTCCAGGTCACGTTCTAGGGCATGAAACTTGGCTAGAAAGAACCCAGGTTTAATGGACATAAAAACTGGCTAGACGGCACATGGTTCTGTGACCCATCTACCAGTTGTGTTTACCCACTAAATAACTACATTAGTTATCATCAAGACGTGGTGTTTGGAGCCCAGGAGGAATCTGAGGAAAGTTAACATTTTATTTCTTTTCTTTTTTAAATGTATTTAAAGGTGTATTTATTTATTTTGAGAGAGAGAGAACGCGTGCAAGTGCATGTGCACACACAGGCAGGGGAGGGGCAGAGAGACAGGGAGAGAGAGAGTATCTCAATCAGGCTCCTCACTGTCAGAGCAGGACCTGACTCAGGGCTTGAACTGTGAGATCATGACCTGAGCTGAAATCAGGAGTCAGATGCTTAACCGACTGAGCCCCCAGGCGCCCCAGGAAAGTCATATTTTAGACAAGAACCAGGTATCTATAGCCTCCTTTCATTATACACATGCCACTGGAGCCAAGCTCTGGAGCCTGAGTAGGATTCTCAAAACCTGAGCGACCCCCAAAGGCACTCCCTGAGGCGTCAGGGACCAGGACTTGCCAGCGGGGAAACAAAAAGGTTGTGGCAGGCACAATAGGGTGGGGTTGAGACAGAGCTTTCCTGGTACTGGATGGGCGAGGCCATGGCAGGTCACAAGGATGTGGCATGGGCAGAGAGCAAAGAGACAGCCCAATTGGGAAGGGCATGGCTGAATAAGAGAGGCATGACCATGGGGAGTGAATGGGG
>NW_027529583.1:1800055-1809582 GCF_008692635.1 Crocuta crocuta | reverse complement strand
GAGGTGTGTTGGATGCAGAAGGGGATATAGTTAAGACTGAGCTCATGTGCCGTAGCCCAGCCCGTGGTGGCATGGTGCAGGTGGACCACAAGGGCATGGCCTTTGGTGACGATGTCCAGCCGGTTGGAAGGGGGCTTATTTATGACAGAGAATAGGGAGCAAGACCCTACAGATAGGGGTGTGCTCGCAGCTGAACTTGGAGAACTTAGCCTAGCAAAAAGAAGTGTATTGGGAGGTAGGAAGTGGCTAGGAGTGAATGAAATGACCTGCCAGTGGGTAGCATTAGGGGTGTGACCTGAATAGGAAGTACATGGCCAGGTGGAGCCCAGTGGCATGGCTTTGAAATGATGGGCATGAATGTAAAGAATTACAGAAAGGTGCTGGGCCAACAGCCAGAGACCAGAGAGATGTGAAGGGGGCATGGTGAAGGGTGGCCCAGATTGACCACAAGAATGTGGGAGCCATAATGGGAGAGCTATTGCTCATGCAGAAAGTCAGGAGAAGTGCAAGAGACCATCTATCTATACATCTCACAATACCTTGTCTTTCCCACAACTCCTTGTCTCTCCCCAGTGTCTCTACATCTCCCAGAATTCCTTGTTCTCACTCACAGTTCTCCACTGTAACCCACAATCTTCTCCCTTACAATGCCTCCTTCTCTCTCGTGCTGATTCTTTCTCCCTCTTAATTCTTTTCTCCCACATTTCCGTTTATACACATAATTCTATTTCTCTCCAACAATTCTTTTTTTATCCATCTTTTCTTGAGGTATAACTGACATATAACATATTAGTTTCAGGTGTATAGCATAATGATTTAATATTTGTAGATATGGCAAAATGATCATCAGAATAAGTAGTTAACATTTGTCCCCATACATAGTTATAAGTGTTTTTCCTTAGGATAAGGATTTTTGAGATCTACTCTCATAGCAACTTCCATATATGCAATACAGTATTATTAACTATAGTCACCATGCTGTTCATTACATCCCCATGACTTATTTGTTTTCTAATTCGAATCCTTTACCCTTTGACCACATTCCCTCCCTTCAAACAACAATCTGTTTTCTATATCTATGAGCTTATTTGTCTTTTTTTAAGATCCCACATTTAAGTGGGGTCGTACAGTATTTATCTTTCTCCATAAGTGACTTAGCATAATGCCGTCAAGGTCCATAAGTGCAAATGGAAGAATTTCATTTTTTATGGCTGAGTAGTATTCCATTGTGTGTTTGTATGTATGTATTCCACAATTTCTTTATCCATTTATCCCATCAGTAGACACATGGGTTGCTTCCATACCTTGGCTATTGTAAATAATGCTACAATGAACATAGAGGTGCATTTATCTTTTAAAAAGGTAGTATTTTTATTTTCTTTGGATAAACACCCAGAAGTGGAATTGCTGGATTGTATGGTAGTTCTATTTCTAATTTTTAAAGGAATTCTATATTGTTTTCCATAGTGGTTACACCAACTTACATTCCTACCAAGAGTGCATGAGGGTTCCCTTTTCTCTATATCCTAGCCAGTACTTGTTATTTCATGCCTTTTTGATAATAGCCATTCTGACAGGCATGAGGTGATAACTCATTGTGGCTTTCATTTACATTTTCCTGATGATTAGTTATGTTGAGCATCTTTTCATGTACCCGTTGACCACTTGTATGTCTTCTTTGGGGAAACTATCTATTCAGATCCTCTGCCCATTTTTAAATCAGATTGTTGTTGTTGTTGTTGTTTGCTATTTAGTTGTATGAGTTCTTCATCTATTTTGGAAATTAACTGCTTAACAGATACATGATTTGCAAATATTTTCTCCCATTCAGTTGGTTGCCTTTTCGTTTTGTAGATGGTTTCCTTTGCTCTGCAGAAGCTTTTTAGTTTAATATGGTTCCACTTGTTTATTTTTTGCTTTCGTTGCCTTTGCTTTTGGAGTCAGATCAAAGAAGTCATTGCCAAGACCAGTGTCAAGGAGCTTACCACCTGTGTTTTCTTCTAGAACTTCTATGGTTTCAGGTCTTACATTCAAGTCTTTAAGCCATTTTGAATGTTTGGGTATGGTGTAAACAGTAGTCCTGTTTCATTCTTTTGCATGTAACCATCCAGTTTTTCCATCACCATTTATTGAAGAGACTGTCCTTTCCCCATTGAATATTCTTGACTCCTTTGCCATCAATTAATTGCCCATGTATGTGTATGTTTATTTCTGGGCTCTCTATTTTGTTCCCTTGATCTGTGTGTCTGTTTTTAATGCCAATACCACACTGTTTTAATTCTTATAGCTTTGTAATATAGTTTGAAATCAGCAAGTGTGATGCCTTCAGCTTTGTTTTTCTTTCTCAAGGTTGCATTGGCTATTTGGGTTTATTTTTGTGATTTCATACAAATTTTAGGATTATTCCATTTCTGTAAAAACTGCTATTGGAATTTTCATAGGAATGGCATTAAATCTGTAGATTGCTATGGGCAGTATGGACATTTTAACAATATTAATTCTTCCGGTTCATGAACTTGGAATATCTTTCTATGTATTTGTGTCTTCATCAGTTGCTATCATCAATGTCTTATAGTTTTCCGTGTATAAATGTTTCACTTCTTGGGTTAAATTTATTCCTAGGTACTTTATTCTTTTTGATACAATTGTAAATTGGATTATTTTTCATTTCTCTTTCTGATAGTTCATTATTAGTGTATAAAAATGCAACAGATTTTTGTATACTGATTTTGTATCCTGCAACTTTACCGAATTCCTTGATTAGTTCTAACAGTTTCTTAGTGGAGTCTTTATGGCTTTCTATATATAATATCATGGTCATCTGCAGACAGGGATAATTCTACTTCTTCCTTTCCAATGTGGATACCTTTTATTTCTTTTTCTTGTTTAATGTTCTGGCTCGGACCTCCAATTAAGTATGAAGTTATTTGTGGACTTGTCAAATATGGTTTATATTATGTTGAGATATGTTCCTTCTATACACACTTTGTTGAGAGGTTTTATCATAAATGGATGCTGAATTTTGTCAAATGCTTTTTCTGCCTCAGTTGAGATGATCATGTAGTTTTTATTCTTCATTTTGTTAATGTGCTATATCACATTGGTGATTTGTGGATGTTGAATCATTTTTACGTCCCTGGAATAGATCCTACTTGATCGTAGCGTATAAATTTTAAGTGTATTGTTGAACTTGATTTGCTAAATTTTGTTGAGAATTTTTGCATCTATGTTCATCAGGAATATTGGCCCGTAATTTTCTTTTCTTGTGGTGTCCTTGTTCGGTTTATCAGGGTAATGCTGGCTTTGTAAAATGAGTTTAGAAGTGTTTCCTCCTCTTTGGTGTTTTAGAAGAGCTTAAGAGGGACAGATACTAATTCTTTTTTGATTATTTGGTAGAATTCATCAGTGAAGCCATCTGGTTTTGGACTTTGTCTTTTAGGTGGTTTTGTTTACTGATTTAATCTCCTTACTAGTCAGTAGTCCATCTATTCAGATTTTCTATTTAGTCATCATTCTTGGTATATTGGATGTTTCTGGGAATTCATCCATTTATTCTAAGTTGTCCAATTTGTTGGCATGTACTTGTTCATAGTAGTTTCTTATGATCCTATGTATTTCTGTTGTATCAGTTGTAATCTCCTCTCTCATTTCTGATTTTATTTACTTGAGCCCTCTCTCTTCTTGGTGACTCTACCTCAGTTGTCAATTTGTTTATCATTTCAATGAACTGGCTCTTAGTTTTATTGATCTTTCCTATTGCCTTGTTAGTGTCTACTTCATTTATTTATGCTCTGATCTTTGTATTCCTTCCTTCTAGTAAATTTGGGCTTCATTTCTTCTTCTTCTTCTTCTTCTTCTTCTTCTTTTTCTTTTTCTTCTTCTTCTTCTTCTTCGTCGTCGTCGTCGTCTTCTTTTTCTTCTTCTTCTTCCTCTCCTTCTTCTTCCTCTCCTTCTTCTTCTAGTTATTTGAGGTATAAAGTTGGGTTGTTTTTTGGGTTGTTTTACTTATCTTATTTCCTGACTCAGGCATTTATCTCTATGAGCTTCCCTCTTAGAACTACTTTTGCTGCATCCCATAAATTTTGGTGTGTTATATTTCTATTCTCACTTGTCTCAAAGTATTTTTTATTTCTTTTTAAATTTCTTCATTGACCCATTCATTGGGTGTTCTCTCCTGCAATTTTTAGCAGTGGGCAGGTAAGAGGCATAGCAATATGGCACAGGGGTGTGGTCATGGACAACAAATGCATATGGCCCCAGCAAGAAAGGCATTGTGGTGCAGGAAATAGTGTGACCTCAGAGGGAGGGATATGACTCAGACAGGGCAGGGCCACAAGATGAAAGGATGGGCCCTGCAGTAAAGGTGGAGAGAAGAACAAGGAATGAATTCTCTTTCCTCCACAGCCATAGTGGGAAAGGCAGGTTGGCAGCTGGGTGGGGAGGCATGGTGGTCATGAAGTTGACAAAGCATAAGAGGCAGGGCAAGCACAAAGGGTGAATTCTCAGTATCTCCCACAGTACCTTGTTTTTCCCACAATTCCTTTTCTTTCCCAGAATTCCTTGCCTTTTACATATTTCTGTTTCCACCAACAATTATCTGTTTTATGTATTTTCTGTTTTAATTGTATGTTTCTCAGGGTTGTTGGTGATGCCTTGGTAGTGGGCATTCTATTCAGATGTGCAGGAGGCATGGCTCTGGCAGTAGCTGTGTGGTCACCACATTGATCACATTGCTTGTGGCAATAAGAAGAAAAAGGACATGGCCACAGGCCGTGGTGGCCAAGGTGGAACACAAGAGTTGACCAGGAAAAGGCAGAGTGTGGCAAGGAGAAGGGATGGGTAGTGGCTCAGATAAGAAAAGTTCAGTCAGCCAGAGTACAGGGGCATGACTCGAGAGGGATGGGAATGGCCATGAAGGAGCATAGGAGCAGCTAAGGGAATATTCCAAGGACTAAGACTGAGCTCCAGTGCCAAGGCCAAGGTGAAGGGGCCAATTTTCAGTCTCTTCTATAATACTTTGTGTATTAGTCAGAGTTCTGCAGAGAAATGGAATATATATATATATATATATATATATAGAAAGAGATTGATTTTAAGGAATTGGCTCAAATGATTATGGAGTGGCTAAGTCCAAAATGTGCAGGGTAGGCTTGCAGGCTACCTCAGGTACAGTTAAGTTGAGTCCAAACAGTTGGCTGGCAGAACTCTTCCAGAGGAGGTCAGTCTTTGTTCTGTTAAGGCTTTCAGTTGATTGGATGGGGCTCACCTACATTATGGAAAATAATCTGCTTTACTCAAAGTCCACCCATTCAAATGTTAATCTCATCCAAAAGAAATGGAAAAAAACCCTTCCTGGAAGCATCCAGAATAGTGTTGACAGAATATCTAAACATTACCGCCCGACCAAGTTGACACGTAAAATTAACCATCACACCTTGTCTCACCCAACTTTTTTCCTCCCCTACAATTCTGTTATTGCCCCACATCTTTCATTCTCCCCAGAGTTTCTTGTCCCAGAAGGAAAAATATCTCACTGCTTCTGTCATCAAGAAAGCCTTCCTACGGGGGCGCCTGGGTGGCTTAGTCGGTTAAGCGTCCGACTTTCGCTTAGGTNCTAACTAAATACTATGTTTAATGACCTATCAGGTTTACATTCCGGTTCAAGCTTCTTATCTCAGCTTGGACCAGTAACTAGCCATTTCTGAACTAGTGCCATTTTGCATTTATAGCCTATTCCCTGGTATAGAAATCAGCAGTTACTGAAGTATTCAATAAGCAGGAACTGAAGAGATGAAGGAGTCAATGAGTCTTGAACATGACTTACTAATATTTATAGAGCACCTGCCGGTGTGCCAGGTACTGTGTTAAGTGCAGGGAATACAAAGTTGAACAAACTAGTCTAAGTCCCTGCTCTTATGAAATTTACATTCTAGTAACCAACCAACCATCCAAAATGCAAATGAGTAAATAAATAATTTCAAGTTGTGAGACACAGCATGAGGAAAACGAAACACATAATGTGATAGAGATAGAGAAGTAGGGCTGCTACTCAAAGTGTCTTTTGTGGAACATCAGGTTTGCATCTCCCAAGACCTTGCTTGAAATGCAGGATCTCGGGTCACACTTCAAAATCACTGAGTCAGAGTATGCATTGTAACGTGATCTCTAGGTGATCCCTATGCCTATGGATACAGCTTCAGATATGGTTGTCAGGAAAGACAGCTCTAAAGAGACAACATTTGGGGCACCTGGGTGGCTGAGTCTGTTAAGCAGCAACTCTTGATTGTGACTCAGGGCATGATCTTGCATTTCATGAGTTCGAGCCCTGAGTCGGGCTGTGTGCTCATAGTGTGGAGCCTGCTCGGGACGCTCTCTCTTCTCTCTCTCTCTCTCTCTCCCTCGCTCTCCCTTTCTGCTCCTCTCCCACTCTTCCTCTCTCAAAATAAATAGATAGGGAAAGAAAGAAAGAAAGAAAGAAAGAAAGAAAGAAAGAAAGAAAGAAAGAAAGAAACAACATTTAAACCAAGAACTAAATAATGAGAAAAACTCAGTCATGTATATCTAGGCAAAGAGTCATCAAAACAATAGGAACAGCAAAGGAAATGTTCTGAGATAGGAATGAACAGGGGAAGACCAGTGTGGGTGGCACAGAGGGAGAGAGGGAAATTGAACTCCACTGTTGGATATTTAGAAAAAGCCCTATACACTTGTTGAGATGAGCACTGGGTGTTGTATGTAACCCAATTTGACAATAAATTATATTCATGAAAAAAAAAAACTCTATATAACGGTACACAGGTGGCTCAGTCAGTTACTTGTCCAGCTCTTGGTTTTGGCTCAGGTCATAATCTTAAGGTTCATGAGTTTGAGCCTGGCATTGGGCTCTGTGCTGACAGCATGGGGATTCTCTCTCACCTCTTCTTTCAGCCTCTCTGTCTCTCTCTCTCAAAATACATGAAACTTTTTTTAAAAAGCCTATAATGAGAATTGTTGATTTGGAGTGACTACAGAAAAACTCTGCATGCAAAAACCTCTATTTCTACAAATCAGAGCTACCAAATAGGTTTTTTGTATGTAGCCATTCACCCATCCTGGACCCGTGACAGACATTGTTAATCAATCACAGAACATTTTTCTTCTGGCCTAGACAAAGTCACAAAACTCAGCATAGTTATTCACGTAGCCACTAAAAACAGCTCAAAGTTGACAGATGAGTTGAATCCTATTTGCCAACCTAGGAAAGATTATGAAAATGTTACCCTGGAGGGCCTGTGTACTTGAATTAACAGAAAATTTTGATGGTTCATAGAACTGATCTAATACACTGTGCTTTGTGATTGTGCCAGTACTGTACATTGAGGGAACCTGTGTTTAACTCTCACAACTCTCATTTCCCACTTAGCTTACTAGGTCATCTCTATAAGGAAACGGGATTTTTCTCAGGACTAAAATGCAAGAAAGAAAGACTGTGTTTCTAAAATTTTTAAAAACATTTTTATTTATTTTTGGGAGACAGAGTGCGAGCGGGGGAGAGGCAGAGAAAGAGGGAGACACAGAATCCGAAGCAGGCTCTAGGCTCTGAGTGGTCAGCACAGAGCCAGACGCAGGGCTCGAATCCATGAACCATGAGATCCTGACCTGGGCTGAAGTCGGACGCTCAACCGACTGAGCCACCCAGGTGCTCTAAGAAAAACTGTTTCTAAAAAAAAAAACAAAAAAAAAAACAACCAGCCAACAAACAAAAAGAACCCACCAAAATTTTGATTTTTATCTTAAGATCACTGAAAAACTTTAAAATGATTGCTATTTCCTCTTTTATATTGCTGTTCAAAAGCTTAGGGGCAAATCTTTATCCCAAGTTAAACAACTGTTCTGGATCTGGCGGCCTGCATACTTAAATGCTGATCTTATCATTGGCTGCTTTATTTTCCTTACATTAAGTTCCCCTTTCCCTGGCTCCTTCAGCTATTTGTTTTATCCAATAATGTCAATATTTTAGTAAGTCGCCTCAAATCATCTGTGGAAGAAGGTAAGGTAGAGCTCATTATAAAAATCAACTCAGGAATTTATACAGGCTGTATTTGAACCAAATTCTGTGAGTTCATTTTTCAGGCAAAAATGACTGACAGTTGAAACATTGTATAAATGAGGCAGGGTTCTCAGGGTCGGGGTGAGCTTGATACAACTGTTCTATTGAAGCTTGTTCTTTTCTCTGTGTTCCTCTTAGCGCAACATTTTGAATATTCCCACTGTCTTCAAGCCAGAAATGAGATGGAGGGTGGGAAGAAAAGAAAAAGTAACTAAATACGCTATCACGAAATGTTATTGTTGGCATATGAAGAAATAAATGTAGCAAACCTTACTGCTAGGAAAGGACAAATGTCATCTTTCTACACGTGTGAAAAGAGTAAATTTTCAATGCAGATTTACTGAGAATTTATGGTGTAAAGAAGTGTACTGAGTCCTATAAAAGTGGCTTCCTGTGTTTGCTCTCTAAAAACATTCCTACTATTCAAATCCAGAAGATCTATACTTACCAAATCCTTTTCTACCTATCGGCCCCTTGCCACATCCGTTTCTCATCATTTCTTGCTACATTGAAACCCAAGTTGAGAGACTTTAGACTGTAAGCTCCTTGAAGCTCATCTCCTTTGCTAGGGGATCATGTACTCAACAAACAGGATTTGAATGAATGGATCAGAGATTTCCGCGCAGGGGTCGAAAAGCTGGTTATAACCTTCACATTTCTCTTGTGGACCCAGAGTTGCAAGTGGAGAGAGTAAGGCCAGCGGAGTGATTTCAGAGCGCACACAGGGCTGCAACCAGAGTTTCAATCTCTGTGGTCGTGTCTCCACAGGCCGTAGCCGGCGGAAGCTCACTGGGTGCCTGGGCAAGGCCGTCTGGAGGAGGCATCAGAAAATACGGGAGTTCTCATCTGTCTAGCAGTTAAGGTTGGCTGAGGGACTAGAAAAAACAGTGGTCCATAGTTTTGGTTTAGAGGATGTGAAAACTGGCCGAAAGGAGCCGTTTCAAATTCGAATTCAGATGTGAAAACTGGCCCCCAGAAGCTCAGGTAAAATGGACACGAAAATAGCGGGAAGGGACACGGTTGCGTGACTCGTCCAAGGTTTGCGTTTCCCTACTGAGCCACGTGCTCAGTACATTCAGTCTTCATGTCTGGAAATGGGAGAAACCTGAGAAAGTCATTCTCTCTAGACGAGGCTCTTAGCCTGCAGTCACCCGACAAAATGTCGCCGGCGCTCAGTTCCCAGACGCGGGAGTGTCTCTCTAGAGACAAGGGGAGGCCGCCCACGCGACCTCGAATTCCTGCGACCAAGTCTCGCCTGGAAGGAGGGAGCGCTAGGGGCTGGGCTCCGCAGGACCAGCGGGGCCCGAGCCGAGCGCAGGGCCTAACCCCGGTGGAGGGCCGGGCCCAGGCGGAACGCAGGGCGGTGGCACGGGTGAGGGAGCGTGACCGTGACGCGAGAGGAGCGGCCCGGCCGCGGACCACCGAGGGCGTGGCAAGG
>NW_027529583.1:1793463-1799789 GCF_008692635.1 Crocuta crocuta | reverse complement strand
TGGGTCTCAGACTCGGGACAGCTGTTGGTCCTGCGAGAATTGCCGGGGTCCCCGCGGGGCGTCGCTCTTTCACCCCCGCAGCCCTCTTCTGTGGGAGTCACCAACCAGATGACTGCACCTCCTTAGGGTCATTGAACTTGTCGGGAAACAGCTGTCTGAGGGAATTTGGCCGGGAGGCGTGAGGGCAGTTCGCTAGGCGAGAGTGCCGCCAGGTGTGGTTGGATGTGAATTAACTCCAGTCGAACCTGCTGTGAGATCGCTGTAGACAGGGGTAAGGGCCACAAAATCTCAGGTTGCAGTTCCTGAGGTAAACGCAGGCAGGGCAAACTGGGACTTACTTGGGTCTGGATTGTATTCCCCCTTCCCCCACCCCCGACTATAGCAAGGTCTGTGGACAGAGTCACAGCCACCCCTAAGGCAGGAGCTCAGCATCACAGCTGTGTCACGTGGACAAAACGGAGCCTTTTCCATTCCGCAGTTACTTCTGGCATTTTTGTTTTGTGCCCCGCCCCAGAACTGGAGGAAGACAGCCCAAGTACAAACATTTTTTATTGTTATGAGGCTTTGTGGCATTCACTGTTAAATGCTACAACCTTAAGGCTGGTGGCAACTCTTTAATATTGATGTAAGCGCCCTCCTGTCCCCTGTGTTTTCCCTGGGAAGGTTTGAGAAATACAAGTTAATGTGTCCACCTGAATTTGGTTCGAACTTGTTCTCTCCCAGCATCTGAACACTATAGACTACATTGCTTTCTGCTTCTCCTTCTTAGTCTTTTATAGATAATCTGGCCACCGCCTCTCTGCTGTTAAAAACCTTGCTGGAATAAGGAAAGGAGTAGCCAGATTTTCTGGTGAGGGATGCTGCTGCAGACCCTACCCCTGATCTGTCCCCGAACATCCCTCCAAATGGTCACCGTTCACGAGTATGTTGGAAATGGAAAACCTTTCAGCTACGTAGGGCCTTTCTCAGATAATTTTTATGTCAGAACCATGACAGAAATTCACCGAAAGGCCAAGATCAGCAAGGGCATCGTTCTCGGTGCCTGTATACACCTGCCCTGTTCTCCCTGGAGGCAAGTGAGAGGTTGCGACCCCTCACAGTTGGGACTCGATAAAGTCTAAAGTCGCAATTCACTCATGAGTGGTGAGTGAATGAGTGAACTTGAAGATGTTGGAAATCTGACGGGAGGAAGAAAATTGATTTCATCTCATTAGCAGCGGAGGCGCAACTTGGTCACAGCACACAAAACAGTTACTAGAAATGTATTTTGAAACCTTTGGCCACCCCAGATTGGGATCACGATCTTGGGGAAGAAGTGGGTGAGAGGAAGAAACTCTGCTTTCTCTGTTAAGACATGACAGCTTAACCTTTCATTTACATTTCAGGGCGTATTGCAAAAGACTGGCTTCCTTTGGAATTTGAGAGGTGAGAAAACAGAGGGTCAGTCTGATGAGAACCAAGGGATATTTTTCAATGTAATTATAACCTTTAGTCAGTACTTTTTTCCTTCTGTTTTGCATACATATAAATGGCTTAATCAAGCAGAGTTCAAACTACAGCTGACCCTTGAACAGCACAGGGATTAGGGGCACCAACCCCCTGCACAGTCGAAAATCCATCTCTAACTTTTGACTCCCCCAAAACATAACTACTAATAGCCTAGTGTTGATCAAAAATCTTACCAATAACATAGCAATTAACACATTTTGTGTATTATATGTATTATGTACTGTGTTACAATAAAGGAAGCTGGAGGGCCTGGGTGGCTCAGTGGGTTGAGCCTCCGATTCTTGGTTTTGGCTCAGGTCATGATCTCCCGGTTCGTGAGTTTAAGCCCTATGTCAGGCTCTGTGCTGCCAGCCCGGAGCCTACTTGGGATCTTCTCTCTCCCTCTCTCTTTGCTCCTCCCCTGCTCACTCTCTGTCTCAAATAAATAAACTTTAAAGTAAGCTAGAGAAAAAAATGTTCGTAAGGGAATCATAGGGAAGGGAAAATACATTTACAGTACTGTATATCGAAAAGAAACCCACGTATAAATTGAGCTGTGCTGTTCAAGGGTCAACTCTCTCTGTCATGTAATAAATACATAATTTATGAATGATTCTTTAAAGGCTTTTAGAATCTTTTTCTTCACACATTTCTAAGTCTGCAAAACAACAGAGAAAGGACAATGTTAGTAAAAGCCAAGGGCATACATAAATAATTAGTGATACCAGAGGCGTATAGTGCAAACACTTAACACTCCTGCAGCCCATCCAGGCTACAGTCCCATCTTTAAGGACAAACTTCAGTAAGGACAGATTTTCTGTGAAATCTGGTAATGCATACTAGTAGTTCATTGTTATATATAATGTTTGATAAACGTTATTTATGGTTTTTACAAGTTAAGGTTTTATGAGATCAGTGGGTAAATTTAAATTACCATCTGTCAATTGTAATTTTAATATAACAGAGAGGATTGACTTTAGGCTTTGGCGTATATAATCTCACATACTGCTACAGGGATTGTAGCCCAGCATTAGCTAACTTGAGTTTCTGCTTATTTGGATTTTCCTGGAATCGTCACCCCTGACCTTCCATGCCCTGTACCTTCCTTGATCATCTTTGACTGTTCCTTCTGTCTCTTGGCTTCCTCACTCCACTTTGTCAGTCTCCCTTTATACACCTGTTACTCCTGGGGGGAGGGGAGGGGATTTTTCTTCTCCCTCTGACCTCTCCTGAGCACCAGAGCTGCACTGCCAGCTCTTTCCTAGACTTCCCCCCCCTCCACTGTCCCCTTGGACCTCAACTCCATACGATTCGCAGGAAGAGTGTCCTCTTTACTTTCCCACCTGCTCCTCGAGCTGGCTTATTTCTCTCTTCGGGGACTCATCCTCTGCCTACTGTCTTCCTTCCATAAAATCATGGGACCTTCTTCAACTTCCTCCCTTTTCTCTCCCAGGTGAGTGCCAGATCCTAAGTTTTTTACCCAAATGGCAGTCTGTTGAATACAGAGTACCTTGGTCCATTGCTACTGTCACTCTCCGGTTCAGGGCTTCATATTCTGTCACTTGGATTCCTGGAATTTCATTTCAAACTCAAGTGCCCAAATCTGAGCTGCTCTTGTCCCACCCAAAACCTGTTCTGCACACTGTGGTCCTCGTCTCAGTTCTTGGCAACTCTGTCCTTCCAGTTGATTAGGCCAAGGATCTTCTAGTCATCCTTGACTCCTTTCTTTCACATCTTAACGGGCCGTCTCTCCAAGATACAGCCAACACCCACTGCTTCTCACCACCTCCACTGTGACATCCTCTGTTCCAGCCCCTGGATTATTCTGAGTGATCTCCTTCTTTCCTGCGTCCCATCTCAGCAGATTTCCAGTAGGGCACCCTGAATGATCTAGTAAAGATATAAATCAGGTTGTGTCCTTTCTCTGCTCCTAAAACTCCATTGTGTCCGCCATTTCACTTAGAGCGGGCTTTGCACTCAGGGGTGATTCCCCTTCTCCAAGATACATCGGCAGTGTCTGGAGACATTTTTGGTCGTCACAGTTGGAGGGAGGGTGTCATCGGCATCTAATAGGTAGAGGCCAGGGTTGCTGCTAAACACCATGCAGTGTATAGAACAGCCCCAAAACAGAGGTATCTGGCCAAATGTCAACAATGCCAAGGTTGAGAAATGCTAAATTAGAGAAAGAGCAGTTACAGTGGCTTAGAAATCTACTAGATCTGGCATTCATGGTCTCTCCACCTTATCTCCTACTACCGTCCTGCTAGTACTCTGCTCCTGCCATGCTGGGCTCCTTACTACCCCTTGTATGTGCCAGACATGCTCTGCCTTAGGATCTTTGCGTAGGCAATTCCATCTTCCTGGAATACCCTTCCTCCCAATACCCCCCAGAAAAAATTTCTTCATTTCCTTCAATATTTTGTTCAAACTTCACCTTCTCAGTAAGGTCTCCTTTAAGCAATTTATTTTAAATTCAACACTCCTTTCCCAGTGGCCCTCCAGAATCACCTCATCCCGCTCTACTTTTCACTGAATATATTTTAATTTAATTGTCCATGCAACTGACTTATGTATGACATTGCTGTTATTATCTGTCTCCCTGACTAGAATGTAATTCCCCCCAGGGCAGGGACTCTGTTTTATTTCCTCAGTGATCCTAGAACAGTGTCTGGCATTTGGTAGATGTTCGATTGCTGTCCTGATGAATGAAAGGATAAAAGAGCGATGGATTGGATGAAGGATGGTTGAAGGAATCTCCTTGTCACTGACCTTCCCGCATCCATTCTGCCCACTCCCCTCCATCCTGCGCTGTGCACATGCAATCATCAGAAACCATCCTGTATATATAGAATAATAATGCCTGAGGGTCTTCCAGTCTCCTGGAAATTCATGTTCTTCTAGTTAATCTCAAATCCCACCCAGGCCCACCTTCCATTGCATCCCCTGGGTATCTGCTTGGCCAACACCTTAACAACTATTCATAACAGGCTTGGGATAGTGGGGAATTCAGATACACTTGGCTTTGTAACAAAACAGGATTTTTTTTTTTTAATCTAAAAACACAAAGAATCTTCAAAGATTATTTTCACTGCAGTGAAGTCAGCAGCAATCTTAGAAGACAGATAGAGGTTCCGATTTCCAGATCCCTACATACAGCCCACAACTGGGTGGGCTTTGTGAAGGAGGATGAGGGTGTCCCCCTTACCCCTGGAGAGCCAGCCCAGAAACGGGCAGGAGATACTTCCTCCGGGCCGGGTGTCATCAGCCACCAGCCTCAGCGTTGTGCACAGGCGGCATGACTGCAGAGAGCGGGACAGTCGCCCAAGGAACGAGCACAGCCCTGGCCATGCCACAGTACTTTCTTGACAGCTGTCTGTGGTGCTAGACCAAGGATCATTCACCCAGACTTCTCCGGGCACCATGCTAACACCCTTTAGATCCCCACGCAGCCTCTGAGGCAGGGCCACGTGGGTGCCCACTTGGCAGTGAGGCATGCCCTTGGCTGTGTCTTATCTCAGCTTTCCCTTTGAAGGACAAACCAGCGTGTCCCTTCTTTTGAGTATATGTTGTACTTATCGTTGTGTTCCTGGGAGTTATTAAGTCTCCTTTTCCATCTAGATTGTAAGCAAGAAAGGAGTCCTTTGCTACATGTTTGCCAACCTCTTTCTGACACTGAAATTGATTATTGAATAAGCCCAAGGTTCTGCCCATTTCAACCCCAGCTGTCCTCTCCAGCCTTGACTCCTAAACACTCCTGCCTCCCTAGATGTTCTCATCATCCCTGACATTACCCCTGTCTATCTCTCTACCTTTGCGTCTCCTGTTCAAATTGTCTCTCTCCTGTGACACATGGCTCAGATGTTGCCCCCTCCTAAAATTTAGAGCCTCTGCCCTCTGTACTCTCATTGAATTAAGTCAGACTTGTCATCACATCTAGCTTTGATTAGGAAGTATTTGTTTAACTATACTAAGTGAAATAAGACAGACACAGAGGGAAAATATTGTATGAGTCCACTTACATGAATTATCTAGAAGAGGCAAATACTTAGAGACAGAAAGTAGAACAGGGGTTGCTGGGTGCTGGGGGTGGGGAGGAATGGGGAGTTATTGTTTAACAGGGATAGAGTTGACGTCGGGAATGATGAAAGTTTGGGGTATAGGTAATGGTAATGGTTACACAACACTGTGAATGTGATATTTCATGCCACTGAATTGTCCACTTAAAAAAAGGTTAAAATGATAAATATTATGTACATTTTCCCATAATATAAAAAGGTAACTAAAAAAAGCCAGAAAAGTTACATTTTTTTTTTTTATAGATTGTAAGCTTGAGGGAATGGGGAGAAAACATGACTTTTTCATATTCACCCAGCCCAGTGCTTTGCATGAGTTAATCACTCGTTGCTTCAAGTCAGGGATGGAAATCAATCGAAAGAAGCACAGAATTCAGGCAAGGTTTCCCTATACCTCTTAGCAATTTCTAAAATGTATCTTATTGTTGGGGCGCCTGGGTGGCTCAGTTGGGTAAGCGTCCAACTTCGGCTTAGGTCATGATCTCACGGTTCATGAGTTCAAGCCCCACATTGGACTCTGTGCTGACAGCTGAGAGACTGGAGCCTGCTTCGGATTCTGTGTCTCCCTGTCTCTCTGCCCCTCCCTGGCTTGTTCATTCTCTCTCTCAAAAATAAACATTAGAAGAAAGAAAAAAATGTCATTATCAAATTGATTTTATCAGAAAGAACCCTGTGTAGTTGGAATTGTTTAATGGTATTGTCTTAAAAAGAAAACAAAAAACATGAAATTAAAAATTGTCCCAAACTGCTTTCTGTGTTCTTAGG
>NW_027529583.1:1779676-1793448 GCF_008692635.1 Crocuta crocuta | reverse complement strand
CAAGTAGCACTTTAGCAAACTCGGTTTGAATAATAAGAACTTTAATTTATACAACACTTACCAGCTTTTTTGAGAGCTTTTTCAGCCCTTAGACTATTTGAAGTCTCAGAAAGAGTCAACGTCTTATATAGCATTACTGAACAAACGTTTCTCCTCCTCTGGTTCTGGATTCTTTCTTGCATAAGATCAAAGGTATACATTAAGCCTTACTCTTACATATTTCAGTTCATATCATCCTTGTACTCTGCTGATCTGCAATGATAAATTATACAGTTTCATGCTGCACATAGTCTTACAAGTTAGAAAGAGCATAAAGGTCTTGACGTGAGCTCTAATCCAAGATTAGGGTGGAGATATCAAGAGAGAGGTGAAATGTTTACATGAAGGGATAGGCAGGTCCTGAGAAAATATCAGGTTACTGGGCTGTTTTGCTATGTTTTTAATTTTGGAAAACTGATTGTTTTCATATTCTGCCCATAAACGACACCAGAGGCTATTTCGTACAGATGATTTTTCTGGAGAAGAAACAATAAATTTGGAGATATTTTCCTATGGAAAACAATCATGGTTAAGTCTCTTAAGATGTCCACCATTTGCTTCAAAGTAATACAGAGAGGGGAAGTAGGAGGGAGGGTAGAAATAAAACATGCTTGGCCACCAACAGATGATTGTTGAAATAAAGTATTGGGTATAGAGGTGGTTTTATTATAGTATTTCCACTGTTTGTACAAATTTGAAGTTTGCCAAAAGAAAAAATTAAGGACAAAAAAGGAATAGATTCTGAAAGGAGGTAGCCAGTGGTCTATTATTTCATATACCTGCTCAGTTAATTCAGTTAATGAAGGGATTTGAAAATGAGGTACTTTTATTTGGCTCAAGACACTATCAAGATAATATCTTGGGGGACGGCGTGTGGCTCTGTCAGTTGAGCATCCGACTCCTAATTTCAGCCATGGGATCAAGCTCAGCATAGAGCCCTGCATGGGATTCTTTCTCTGTCTCTCTCTGCCCCTCCCTAGCTCATGTGCATGTGCACAAATGCTCTCTCTCTCTCAAAATAAATAAACACTAAAAGAAACAAGATGATATCTTGAAAGTTTATTACCAATCTATATTTGAAATCTGCATAGCTTAAGGAAGGTACATATTGACATACCGCCCCAGAATGTGTGTGTGTGCGAGCACGTGTGCGCACACACACACACAACACATAAAACTAAACAAGAGTGATTTAACGTTGGTTTGAGAATTTCTGATACTGTCGGCAGTGCACACGTACTTTCGGTGTCACTGGCCTAAAGACTCCCCGTAAGGAGTTAGGCCTGCCAAGCGAGGAGCCTCCATGGGATTCAGAACGGTCTCCGAGTCCCCTTTAATGCGGCGACCACGCATCTTTGCTTCCTGTGTTCGGTGTGTTCGTGGCAAAATGAGGTATACACAGGGTGCATGGCACCGGGCTGCAAGGCTGGCTTCTTGGCACAGTTCCCTTCACAGTGCTTGTCCAGACGCGTGGCTTGTTGATGGCCCTAAAGGGTTCTTCCTGGAGCCTTCATTTGTTCCTTTCAGGTGGTAACAGGAAGTAACTCTCCTTCCTGCTTCCAGGGGACACATTTCACGCGTGATTTTTTTTCTCTCTCCTTTCCCTCAGATGTAGACTTCTCTCCTCTTGCTAAGATCTAGCAACGTTAAGGACAGGAGCACCAAGGAGAAGAGCTAGTTCATAGCCGATTGAAAGCGTGAAGTACACGAAGACAGGAGAGGGTGAAATGAGAACATTTGCCTCATTGCTCAGCATTGCTAGGGATCATAATTTCTCTTTTTATGCCTTTGGCCTCCTCTCCTGCCCCCCGGCCCCATTGCCAGACAGTTGAGAGGCCGCTAAAAGGCTGAAGGCAGAACCTGAGCAGTCCCGGTTTCCCTTCCAGTATGATGTGCATTTCAGGAGGCTACGAGCAGGAGAAATGAACTGCACGCCGGGAAGGTAGAGTTCGTGCCTTGTCCGGCTTTGCACCCCGGCACCCAGCATGGTGGCTGGAACACAGGAAATGACGATGGATGTTGACCTGATGGTAGAACTCCCATCCCTGTGAGACCAGCTTCGGTTCATACTTAGGTAATTTCCTCCTTCAGATCGGGCAGAACTTCGGGGGCCTTCAGGTCCTACGGGTAGGGCTATGGGGCCTTTCCCTTAAATGACAGCCATTTGAAAGTGTTTCAGGAGTGTAAATGCCCCCACAAACGGGTGATGGTGACATCTAGGAAAAGGAAAACCCTTCGTACTGTCTGAGAACATGCTGGCAATCACTTCACAGCTTGCGGCTTCTGAAATTAAGATCCACACCTTTTCCGTCGCCAAGGAAGTGCGGCCAGGTCACTGAGTGGCCATCAGGTGCCAGACACGAAGAGATGCGGCTATGAGAGAGACAGACACGGTCCCTACCGCCACGGGGCTCCGTTGCCAGGAAGATGGCGTCCTAAAGTACATTCCTGATCGGGTATCCGACTGCAGGAAGCACCGTGAGGGAGGCCCCCTGGTGAGGGCCTGGGCAGGGGAGGCTCCTAGGAAGTGATGCTGGGGTGGAACACCTGGAGACAGAGGGGAATGAACCAGGCGGGGATGGAGGGAGCGTGCTCCAGGGAAGGAGGAGCATCTGCACCGGCCCTGCGGCCAGAGGGAGTCCAGAGGGAGCGTGGGGAGTGGGAAGAGCCGGCATCCGGGTGGCTGGTGCCCAGGCAGGAGCAGGCACTGGACATGGGGCAGCGGGGGCACAGCGCCACGCAGCCAAGCGTCACTCATGGTTGCTCAGATGGCGTCTCCAATAACTGCCAGAATGCATCTCGAGTAATCACTGCAAACACTCTGAAATCTATGCTGGAGTGAGTATGTAACCAAGAAAAAAAAAAAAAGTTTCATTTCTGACCTTGTTTGCCTACTTGGTATAGGGATAGGAGTTTTCAAGAAAAATGGGTGAGGCGTTATGGGGCTGGGGGAGGCAGGAAAGAGGCAGTGAAAATTAATATCGTAATTTCTGAACCCTTATGGGAAGCATGGTCTTCAGGGACTTTGACTAGGAGCATGTGAGGGGGAGAGAGGTCATCAGTGCAGTCAGAAATGAATATTCACATCGAATCTACTTGCAGATTAGTTCAGGATTAACCTCCTTTCCCCCATGATTGAGGAATATACTGTTATGCATAAAACTGGCAAAGAGTCACAGAGCATTTAAGCCTAGATTTCAAAACTGCCTNTGGAAGGAGCATTGATCTTTGGAGCACTAATTTATATATAACTTCTTATATATAAATACCATGCTGGATATCCAACTTGATTTTCAGGGAATGAATGTTTTTCTGTTTGTTTGTTTGAAGAAACTACTGTAAACGGTCTTTTCATTCTTGTGGGTAAAGAAAAAATGGTTTCTCTGGATCTCTAATATTTGCCAACCCTAAAGGAAAGGCAGGGCTCCTGAGTCAGTCATCCAGATCCTGCCAATGAAGTGACGAATGAATTTGAGGAAGAGGAGTGGATTAGCTCTTGACTCATTCCCCCTTCACCCCTCCCCGCCATGTGTGTTCATAGTCCGAATGTTGTTGTCCTACTCAGCTTCCGACGATGGTCACCCTCAGTCGTTCACAGCTTCACCCCCTCTGTTTCCTCCCTGCAGGTTGCTGGCTTCCTGCACGTTACTGGGGCCTGATCGAGATTTCAGGCTAAGCATGGTGGTGATGAGTAGCCTGAGGGCCATTCTGCAGGCCTCTCCATGCAGGTCACCGTGGAGAAGATTCCAGATCCCCAGCTTCCTGCCGGCGCGGCCCTGCAGCCTCTACACCTGCACGTACAAAGCCCGGAACCGAGCCCGTGAGTACCCGCTGCCTTCGAGAGAGAGCGAAAGGCTGCTTTCCTGGCCATCACGTGTGTGCTGCTTCTCCACGTGCTGTCGGGGGCTTCCAGAGCAGGTTCTGTGCCTTAACCGTGAGAACAGTGACTTGTTTCTCTCTTTGTCTCTCAAGTAAATGTGGAAATTCTTCTCCCCCAGGGTTCTTGAGATGTAGTTGCCACATAAGTCGTGTAAGTCGAAGGCGTGGGGTGTGATGACTTGATACACGTAGGGTGCAAAACCGTCATAAGGGTCGGAGAGTGCTCTTCTCGACTCATTTGAACATGTTAGAAGGATGCCGCGCGGAAATAGGACGCGGGAGCTGTCCCGGTTTCGGGTGCTTTGGAACCTGTTCTGTGCTGTTGTTGTGGGCACTGGTCGTCTTACTAACGCCGAGCCACAGACCGAGAATTCTTTCCGCGAACCTTAACGCTCTGCAAGTTGCATCTTGGTGTTCGCAAGCAGGCCACTGGCTTCGCGCTCTGGAATGTTCTTTCCCGAGTCACAGAATGCCGAGTTGATTCCGGCTGACCAGCTTGCCAGTGTGCGCTGTGCTGTCAGTACGGCATCTGGGGAGGCAGCGGACGGTCTCTCCGGAACCCTCTCGCGTCCCGTNAGGGCTTGTCCGCCAGCCACTACTGCCGTGGGGGATGGGCCATTCTGTGTTGTTGCAGGTCAGGTGTGTACTGTAGGGCGATCAGCAGCATCCCTGCCCTGTATCCACCAGATGACAGTTGCACCCTCACCCAGTTCTAACAACCACAAATGTCAGCAGACGTTACTAAATGAGCTCTGCGGGGGACAGACTTGCCCTGGTTAGAAATCAGTGGGATGATGGAGAGAATAAGAATGCATGTATTTGTGGAGAGAGGAGTTTGAATGTGTAGAGGTAAAATGCCCAAGTACATTGTGAAAGAGGAATATTTCATAGTTTCCATTATTTTAAAGGAATCTATACAGATTTTTCAAATGTTGGCTTCCTTCTAGGCCTCGGTTTCTCCACTTTTTCCCTCTGGGTTTTCTGTCTTTTGACTTCATATGCACATACTAAAAAAAGAAGGTAAGAAAGGAATTATTTTATATCAGTAGTACTAATCTAGTTAAGTCCAAGGCCTTGAAACTTCTTCACAAATGCATTTTTATTATAGATTTACTTCGTTTCCCCTAACATTGACAGTGTTCTCATTAAAATGAACTGGTTGGAGTCATAATAAATTTCTGGTTGCTGGGTGTGGCTTCCTNGTTCTACTTTTTTTTTTTAAAAAAAAAAAACAGACTTGAAAGTTAAAGGTCTAAAGTCCAACATACATATGTCTGTAGGTTAGTTGGCTTCTTTTAGTGCTGATGGAAACAAAAAGTGATGGCTTGGGGAAATGTGGGCTCTCCTTCATTAATTGTTCACATTAGATGTTCTTGTTTGTAAGTTACTAAGAAAAACAGGCAACGGTCATGATTTGGTTTTGCTTTTGGCATATTGCACCGCCCCTCCCTGTTTTCACTGGGGAGAATATTGTAATTTCTGCTGCTCTGAGCCACTGAGCATGTCCTGTCCCTAAATCCCAGACCCTCTGCTGACGAATTGTAAAAACAGTACACATTGTGTCTGGAGGCTTAATACTCCAGCAGAAGGCCCGTTGTACACGTGTGTGACCAAGAATGACCCAAGATCATTGAGGGCCAGGAAAGATAACATGGAAAGCCCTTAGCTAGTGCCCGCCATACAGTGAGGACTGTGATGACTGGTACTCCTACTTCTCGTACTACGATTAGCATCGCCATCCTTCTCAACGTCAGAGCCTCAGTGCCTCCCTCCGATGTTTGAACAAGATTGGGTTAAGCAGGGTGAGGAGTAAATGAAGTAGGAGGATATGGCAAATTCAGGAAGCAGCATTTCCTACGGCCCTGCGCTCTGTGATTCACTTTCAGTCCCCGCCCCTCACGTCTCCGGGAATAACTGGCTGTTGATTCAGATCGCTGTTCATTGTTATCTCAAGTAGCAGACAGTGTTGACAGTCCTAATTTGAGGACTTGTAGTTTGATAAAATAAGATAAAAGCCTGCACCTGTTACCCAAGATGAAAATAAAATCAAATTCACTTAGTATATCTTCTACTGAAATCTATTTTAATTGTCACATAAAGCATTTAGTGTTAGAGTAGATCAGAAAATGAAGCCGAACAGTCAACAACAGAAAAATTTAATTAAAAACAGATCAGAGACCTTACTTAACAGACACGTCACTGAAGAAGATCTATAGGTGGCAAATGAGAATATAAAAAGATGCCCCACTCTGTGATCAGGGAAATGCAAACTCCAACAACCATAAGGTATCACCACACACCTATTACAATGGCCAAATTCCAGAACACCGACCATACCGAGTGGGTATGAGGATGTGGAACAACAGGAACTCTCACTTATAGGGGCGCCTGGGTGACTCAGTCAGTTAAGCGTCTGACTTTGGCTCAGGTCATGATCTCGCGGTTTGTGGGTTCGAGCCCCACATCGGGCTCTGCGCTGAGAGCTCAGAGCCTGGAGCCTGTTTCAGATTCTGTGTCTCCCTCTCTCTCTGCCCCTCCCTCACTTGGGCTCTGTCTGTCTGTCTCTCAAAAATAAATAAATGTAAAAACAAATAAAAGAAACTCTCACTTATTGCTGGTGAAAATGGTACAGCCACGTAAGATAATTTGGCAAGTTCTTTCAGAACCAAGTATATCCTTGCCATACAGTCCAGCAGCCACATACCTTGGTATTTACCCAGCATTGTTGAAAATTCATGTCTACACAAACCTGCCCATGGATATTTACCGCAGCTTCATTCCTAATTGCCAAAACTTGGAAGCAGCCAGGAGGCCCTGCCGTAGTTGAATGGATACCTTATGTATGGCATATCCAGACAATGCAATTTTGTTCCTCACTAAAAAGAAGTGAGCTATGAAACCATGAAGAGAAATGTAGGAATCTTAAATGCATATGACTGAGTGAAAGAAGCCAGTCTGAAAAGGCTACATATAGTATGATTCCAATTGTATGACCTTCTAGAAAAGGCAAAACTATGGAGGCACTAAAAATATCGGTAGTTGCCATGTGTTAAGAGTGTAGAGAGGGAAGAACAGGTGGAGCAGAGGACTTTTAGGGTAGTGAAAATACTGTGTATATTATGATGGATACAGATCAGTATACATTTGTCCAAACCCAAGGAATATATGACATCCAGAGTGAACTACAGTGTGAACTATGGGTTTTGGGTGGTATCATGTATCAGTGTAGGTTCGTGAATGATAACAAATGTACCACTCTGGCAGGGGTGAGTCATGATGCAGGAGGCCACGTGTGTGGGGGCAGGGGTAAATAGGAAATCACTATACCTTAAATGAATGAATAAAGTCCTAAAAAATTAAACATGAGATCTGAGACCAAAGTGACATAAATTTAATAACGTTTAATTCTTTTTTTAATAGTTTATTATAACGTTTAATTCTTAATTAAATATAAAGGATATCATCTAGAATTGAAAAAGTATTTTATTTGTTATTATTTCATTGATTCTTACTTTTCATGATCTTTAGATGGAAGATAAATATTATTTTAGGACAACATGGAATACAATGGCACTGTATGGGGGCGCCTGAGTGGCTCAGTCAGTTAAGCATCCAGCTTCGGCTCAGGTCATGATCTCACAGTTCGTGAGTTCAAGCCCCACATCAGGCTCTCTGCTGTCAGCACAGAGCACACTTCCTCTGTCCCCCTCTCTCTGCCCTGTATCACATCTAGCTACTAGCCCCGTGTGTGTATTTTCATGTAAATATAAACGTATTAAAATGTTATGGCCACATGTTGCCAGCACTTACCATAATGGAAACTTCCATCATCAGAGAAAGTTCTATCTAACAGGACTGGTCTTTATTATAGTTGAACTGCGTTTAGAAAGTTCTGTTATTTCTCCAATTAATTTTGAAGGGCAAAAATCCTAGAGGACAGTAGTAGTAAAAAGTTTGTTTTGCAATGTCTTCAACAAAGAACTCTGATAATCTCTAAATAATATAGATTTGGGATGCCCCAGATGGAATTTCTCATTAACATTCAAATAACCTTGAGAAACAACAGGCTGATTAAGAGCCCCTTGGAATTGTATTAATAGCTTTAGGGGTATCTGCAGCAACAAGGAGCTAACAAATAGCGCTGAACTGACCCCCAGGAATTGTGGGCTTTCGTCTCCTGTGCAGATGACTACACATGTATGCTGCGGTGACCTGGGCTCAACATCAAAGCCCTTTTACAGCCCTGCTGCTCTGAGAAGGCAACAATTTGTGATTCTGTGATGGCCCTTAACAATATCATATGGAAGGAGGCTGTACCTGTGTATCTTGTCACTGTGCTAAGCCCTCAGCCTACTAGAATGGTCTTCAATCCCATGAGGAAATTGGACAGCTCAAGAAAAAGTATAGTAACAGGGCAAGGCACATGAGAAAAAAATCCGAGGGCGTAGAATAACCATGTCCAGTAGGTAAATAATGTGAGCCACCAGTATGAGCCATATAGGCAATTCTGTATTTTCTAGTAACTACATCTTTTAAAAGAACAATGTCAATTGCATCTCAATAAAACAGAGGAAAATTAATTCTAAAATAGCAAAAACATAGGTAAAATATAGTATATAAAAGGGCACCTGGGTGGCTCAGTTAAGTGTCTGACTCTTGATTTCAGCTCAAGTCATGATCTCACCGTTCGTGAGATTGAACCCCGCATTGGGAATTCTCTCTTTCCCTCTCTCTCTACCCCTCCCCCACTCGTACTCTCTCAAACTAAATAAATAAACTAAAAAAAAAATGTGTATATAATATATAGGTAAAAACATTTTTGCCAATATATTTGTTGGGGAGGAAGAATATTTAACTTAGCATGTCCAACATATTCTCATTTTAACATGAAATGATTATAAGAATTCGAAATGAAATATTTTGCATTACTTTGTGCTAAGTCTTTAAGGTCCCTCACTGTTTTACATTTATAGCACATCTTACTTTGAACAATCATGTGGGGTGAGTCGTTACCTTATTACACAGTGCAGGTACAGAGAATAGATACCAAGGGATGCTTAATGTGGTGTGGGGTCGTCTGGGAAGGGGCTTGAAGTGATCTTGAGATCCTGTAGGATTTTAAGAAATGAGAAATGGGTAGATGTGATCATGTGAACTGTTAAGGGGGAAGAATTTCTTCTACCCAGGTCCTGCTAGCCAGACTGAGAATCGAATTGATATGACACAGATTAACAGGAGAAGATCGAGTTCAATAGCTTACATAAGGGAAATCCACAGACATGAAAATCCGAAGTATAGTGAGGCAGCAGGAGCTAGAGAGAGATGTAGGGGTCTGAAGACACAAAGGGGAGGAAGACCATTAGCAGGAAGGTGAGAGGAGATGCTTTGAAAACAAAGGTTGCCCTGTTCAGATCAGTCTCTTGGGGAAAGAGGAATCTCTGTTAGAAGCTCTCTTCCTGATATAAGCAAGCATTTGAGGGAGAGGTGTAGAGCTTTTCCTGAATCTGCTGGGGTTATTTGCTTTTAACGCAAAATAGCATTCATGCCAAAGTGGCCTATCTTGGGGCAGCCTACCCTTGGCCCCTACAGTTCGCTCCTCTGAAACTTCCCTGAAGTTTCACACAATAAGAGTTGAGCAGGTGTTGGGGCGCCTGGGCGGCTTAGTCGGCTAAGCGTCCGACTTTCGCTTAGGTCATGATCTCGCGGTTCGTGGGTTCGAGCCCCACGTCGGGCTCTGTGCTGACTGCCAGCTCGGAGCCTGGAGCCTGTTTCGGAGTCTGTGTCTCCCTCTCTCTCTGACCCTCCCCTGCTCACGCTGTCTCTCTCTCTCTCTCTCCTAGAAATAAATAAAAATATTTAAAGAAAAAAAAAGGAAAAAAAAAAGAGTTGAGCAGGTGAATCGGTCCATCTCACTGAACCAGTCTTCGTCCTGACAACAGGTCCGTTCAGCCAAGTTCATTTCATCTGTCCCGTGATGCAGATGTATTTTCAAAATTAGGCCTTTGGTTCAAGTTATCGGGTATTAAACAACAGACATTTCTGTGGAAACAAAAGAAAAACAATGGTNTACCATTAAAACTTTTTTATTTTAATTCCAGTATAGTTAACATGCAGTGTTACATTAGTTTCAGGTGTGAAATATACTGATTCAGCCATTCTATACATTACTCAGTGCTCACCATGGTAAATGAACTCTTAATCCCCTTCACCTACTTTACCCATTCCCTCTACTGCCCCTCTGGTAACTGCTAGTTTGTTCTCTATAGTTAAGAATCTGTTTCTTGGAGTGTCTCTGTTTTCCGTTGTTCCTTTGTTTTGTTTCGTAAATTCCACATATCAGTGAAATCATAAGGTACTTGTCTTTCTCTGACTGACTGACTGACTTTAGCATTATACTCTCTAGCTCCATCCATGGTCTTGCAAATGGCAAAGGATCTCATTCTTTTTGATGGCTTAGCAATATTCCGTTGTGTATACATGTACTTTTTCTTCATTCATCTATAGGTGGACCATTGGGCTGTTCCATAATTTGGTTTTGGTTACAATAGCCATTGTAAATAATGCGGCAATAAACATAGAGGTGCACATATCTTTTCAAATTAGTGTTTTTGTATTGTTTGGGTAAATACCTAGGAGTGCCATTATTGGATCCTACGGTAATTCTATTTTTACTTTAAGGAACTTCCATACTGTCTTCCACAGTGGCTGAACCAGTTTGCATTCCCACCAACAGTGCACAACAGTTCCTTTTTCTCCACATTCTCACCAACACTTGTTTCCTGTATTCTTTAATTTTAGCTGTCCTGTTAGGTGTGAGGTGATAGAACATTGTGGTGTTGATTTGCATTTCCCTGATGATGAGTGATGTTGAGCATCTTTTCATGTGTCTGTTGGCCATCTGGATGTCTTCTGCCCCATTTTTAAATTGGCTTTTTGGGCTTTGGGTGTTGAGTTGTAGAATTTCTTTATATATTTTGGATACTGACCCTTTATCAGATATATCATTTGCAGGGGCACCTAGATGGCTCAGTCAGTTAAGTGTCCAACTCTTGCTTTTGGCCCAGGTCGTGATCCAAGAGTTGTGGGATCAAGCCCTGCATCAGGCTCTGTGCTGAGCATGGAGTCTGCTTAAGATTCTGTCTCTCCCCACCCCACCCCCATCCCTCCTCTTGCTTGCACGTGCTCTCTCTCTCAAAAAAAAAGATATCATTTGCAAATGTCTTCTCCTGTTCTGTAGGTTGTCTTTTACTTCTGATGATCATTTCCTTTGCTGTATAGAAACTTTTTATTTTCATGTAGTCCCAATAGTTTATTTTTGCTTTTGTTCCCCTGCCTTAGGAGACCTATCTAGAAACATGTTGCTACAGCTGATGTCAGAGACATTACTGCCTGTGCTGTCTTTAGGATTTTTATGGTTTCAGGTCTCCCATTTAGGTCCTTAATCCATTTTTGAGTTTATTTTTGTGTAAGAAAGTGGTCCAGTTTCCCTAGAAGCGTTTGTTGAAGAGGCTGTCTTTTTCCCATTGCATATTCTTGCCTCCGTTGTCGTAGATTCATAGACTATATAATAGTTGGTTTACTTCTGGGCTCTTTCCGTTCCATTGATTGATGTGTCTATTTGTGTGCCAGTACCATACTGTTTTGATTACTACAGCTTTGTAGCATATCTTAAAATCTTGGATTGTGACACTTACAGCTTTGTTCTTCTTTTTCAAGATTTGTTTGGCTGTTCAGGGTTTTGTGTGGCTCCATGCTAATTTTAGGATTAGCTGTTTTAGTTCTGTGAAAACTGCTCTTGGTATTTTAATAGGGATTGCATTAAATATGTAGATTGTTTTGGGTAGTATAGACATTTTAAGACTATTTGCTCTTCCTGCTAGAACTTTTCATAAGGAATTTCTAGTTGAATTTTTAACAGCATCAAGGCCAGAAGCCAAGCCAAAACTTGCACCAAATACCTGCCAGACTTCGCCTGCAAGACCTATAGATTTGGGTGAATTCTTCTCTCCTTGAGGTTCTCCAAATATCCTGAGGTTCCCGTATACCTGCCAGGAAGTAACCTTCTTTATCTTCTGGTGTGGCTGCTGGGAATTCTGTAAGCAAGGTTAATGTTAGGGCTAATATTCCCAAGGAGCTTTATTGGCTCCATCAAGTCAGTCCTCGTTCCTTAAAGCTGTCTGGTAATATCGCAATCTATACAGGTATCAAAGACTACATTCCAGTCAAAGCCTTGCTAATATAACCAATGTTTCCAATTGTGTCCTGTTACAGGGGAACAGATTTTTTTTTTGAACTTATGCAAATAAATATATTACCATAAAAATATAAGAATACTAGGGGCGCCTGGGTGGCTCAGTCTGTTGGGTGTCCGGCTTCGGCTCAGGTCATGATCTTGCGGTTTGTGGGTTGGAGCCTCGCATCAGGCTTTCCATTGTCAGTGTGGAGCCTGCTTCAGATCCTGTCTCTCTCTCTCTGCCCCTCCCCTGCTGGTTCTCTCTCTCTCTCAAAATAAATGAATGAACTCAAAAAAATTTTTTAAAAATGTGTAAGAATACTCATTTTCTGAATTATGGAGGGTTCAGTTAGGGAGAAAAGAAAATGTTTTAATTCTGTTTATAACAGTATAACTTTTCAAATTNAGTCCCTTGTTTTTGTTTTGCTTGAATCCAGTTTTTCCACTAGTTTTAGAAATTCTTACCTAGTTCTGTTTTATGATCTTAAGGTTATCAGAAACCTGGGGCTCAAGAGTTTTTTCAGTGAATTTCACTGAAGTTGAAATACATTTGCAATGACATCCCATTGTAAAATAGTAACTGCCAATGACCAGAGTTAAAAATGGCCATGGTTGAAGATTTGATGAGAGTTCAATATGATGCAGTTTGTAAGGAAATTTGATTATTTCTCTAACACACAGCACTTCAGGATAATAACATACCAGGACATTAGATTTATAGGGGTTTTATAAACAGTTTTTAGGACACTTATTTTAATTGTATATCTTACCCAAATATAATCTAACAGGGTTTAATGTCACTTACTTAACAATACTTCTCATTTAATTTAATACACCAAATAAGCCTAATAAGTTTAATTTCTCACAAAATCTTTGAAGTGTTCCAGGAGTTTTCTCAAACAACTCAGATTGTAGTCAAAAGATTTCATTTCAGAAATCTGGCCATGTGTAGCAACATGGAGGGTGTTATGCTGAGTGAAATAAGTCAGGCAGAGAAGGACAGCTACCATATGGTTGCACGTATAGGAGGATTAGGAGGAACTTAACGGAGGACGGAAGACGGTGGAGGGTGAAGAAGGGGAAAAATAGTTGGGGAGAGGGAGGGAGGCAAACCATGAGAGACTCTTGAATGCTGAGAACAAACTGAGGGCTGATGGGGCTGGGAGGGAGGGGAAGGGGGTTGATGGGCACGGAGGAGGGCACTTGTGGGGATGAGCACTGGGTGTTGTATGGAAACCAACTTGACAATAAACTATTAAAAAAAAAAACAAAAGATTTCACTTTAGAATTTGATTTTGGGCTGTATGTCAAAAAACTATCAAAAGGTTTGAACATTTCATTAAATAGGATCTCTGATCATTATGAAACAATATTTAAAAATTCATGCAACCAAAGCTACAATAAAAGATATCAAAGGCAAATACAGAAGGTTACATAGCTGTGAGCAAATTTAGGAAAAGGAAGACTCAGGTATCTTAAGTAATCAAAGACTTCATAAACATAAAAATTATTTTGGAAAACAGAATCTTGTTTTTTAGGCAGATAACTTAAAAAGTAAAGAAAAATTTTGTTTATCTTTTCTTATAAAGACCAGATCAATAGTTTAAGAAATGTTTTAACA
>NW_027529583.1:1779433-1779608 GCF_008692635.1 Crocuta crocuta | reverse complement strand
AGGCAGCTAACTTTAAACATAAAAGCACTTACGATGTTTTATTAAGAGCAGATCAATAGTTTAAGAAAAAAAATTTTAACAAAGAGAAAACAAGAATTTTAACTTTGCTTTAGTATATTTTTGCCACTGAAACCCATTTACTTACTTAAACTTATTCTAATCTTAGCTACTACTG
>NW_027529583.1:1778355-1779269 GCF_008692635.1 Crocuta crocuta | reverse complement strand
ATTTGTTCTAGGTTTTCCTTCTTTAAATAACCAGACTTACTTTAAAAAAAAATTACTTTCTTTTCCCTCAACAAAAATGTATTCCCATTCCTCATATTTTTCCTCAAAACACAGATCTTTCTTTTCTTGCATACAGAGTCGTTTTTCTTATTACTTCAGGTGGACTCAGCTACATTCATTAGAATTCTTAGCTCTTAGGAACCTTAGCTTCTAGTGAAAACTACTAAGCAATTATGAACTTTCATTATACCCACGTTCTTTAGCAAATCTATGAATACATCTCATAATTTCTGAAAACAGTCATTTTTTCATAGTACAATTTCTTAAATCACATAGCAGATTTACTAATAGAATCATATCTGTCTTTAGTTTCTCTGCAGTATGGCAAAAGTAGACAGATCTATGTTTACTAAATGTTTCATTATTTTATCTTATTTGAAAATGATGCAGATAATTCAACAAACTCAACTTATCATCTAACTCTGCAAAATTCCAAAATTTCAGGGTACCAAACATTTTGGAAGCCACCCAAAAGTTTACCTATAGACCTTTTAATCTTCTTTACATCTGTTTACTTGTTCTTAGAACACTTATGTTCAGATTACCCACAAAACTTCATGAAGCATTAGATGAAGTTAACCATTACTCTGTTTTTGACACATTTGCAACAGACACAAGAAGAACCCATTCAACCTTCATTAAACACAAATAAAAGTCTTACATTTAATGTATAATGCTAAAGACAATTTTATTTTAATTAAGCCAACAACCTTAAATTAGCTTTAGTACTGGATACTTCCCTGGATCACATGCCCTTAACAAAACATTTGGGTTTTTATCTTTCAGAGTTTTGGAATTCTCAATTCTTTTTTTTTTTTTTAATGTTTATTTTTGAGAGAGAGAGGAAGGGGGGG
>NW_027529583.1:1776850-1778193 GCF_008692635.1 Crocuta crocuta | reverse complement strand
AGGGGAGGGTCAGAGAGAGACGGAGACACAGAATCCGAAGCAGGCTCCAGGCTCTGAGCTAGCTGTCAGCACAGAGCCTGACCCAGAGCATGAACCCATGAGATCATGACCTGAGCGGAAGTCCAGCGCTTAACCAACTGAACCACCCAGGCACCCCTACAAGTTGATTTTAACAATACCATCGAGGGGTAGAGAAAATATCTAACATTTATAACATATATAGATAGACACTCATACACAGATAAGAAGAAAACAGTCCTCTAGCTTTTGTTCTTACTAATATTTGTGGAAAGGGCATTAAAGGCCCAATTTCCAAATACCTTCCTGCACCCTTTTGTTTTGAGGAAAAACTTTTTCCTAAAGTTCTCCCTAATTCTTTGTATTTCAAAGAATGGCTCTCAGGTCCTAGAAAAGATGGGAGTAGGAAATGGATATCACAAAGGTAGAGAAAGTATCCACATTTTCTCCATAGTTGGAGATTTGGTGCATATCTGTGTATTATGACAGGTGCTAGAGTCTAGGCACAAAAGTCATTCTAGAAGTTTGTATTTTTAAAAAACTTCTTTCTCCCTTTTATTTCTTCCGTCTCAGGCAATTGTAGGCTGTGTTTACATTTTTTAAAAAGTTTATTTCTGAGAGAGAGAGAGAGAGAGCGTGAGCGTGAGCAGGGGAGGGTCAGAGAGAGAGGGAGACACAGAATCTGAAACAGGCTCCAGGCCCTGAGCTGTCAGCACAGAGCCTGACGTGGGGCTCGAACCCACGAACCGTGAGATCATGACCTGAGCCGAAGTTGGACGCTTAACCAACTGAGCCACCCAGGCGCCCCTGTGTTTACATTTTAAAGACGTAAGATTTATAATTTCAAGGGATAGAATCAATGCAAAAAATTTTTTGTTTTTTTCCCCAGAATTTCAGGGTAACTGTGATTTAAAATTTACCTTTTTTTAAAGTAGAGGACAACTATTTTTAATATCCTGATCTTTCATAATACCCACAAACATTTTGAGAGGAATAGGTGAGGTTTGGGGATTGGTAAAGATACGTGGGCTTTGACTGGATTCTAGAGTTGCATTTTTGGGTTTGTAGACATTTATAAGACCAAGAGTTGTTTTTAATTCCTCAAAGAACTAGATCACAGCCTGAATATCAAAAGACCAACCTGTCTTTTTAGCTAAATTAGGGAGGTTTTTAACTAAAATGGGCATGAAAAGATTTTTATCTTTATAAAGTCTGTATAAAGCATTAACGTTTTAACATTTAACAAAGCATTTTAACCCTTCTTTCTGGGTACACGATTCAACACGGGCTTCTATTAATCCCTGAATAATGGCTTTTTGCAGATC
>NW_027529583.1:1767412-1776538 GCF_008692635.1 Crocuta crocuta | reverse complement strand
GGTTTGTGAATAGTCATTCTTTGTATCTCTCAATTTAGCTGGATCTTTTCAAAGTGGAGGTAAAAGGGCTTTATCATTTAAAACATCTTGCTGCTGTCCAGAAGACATGAATTCTTTTGTACTAGGGGGTCTAGGATACACCTGCACAGGGCATCGCGTTGGAAGCCTGAAGCTTGGGCCTGATTATCAATCCCTGGAAGGCAGAATCAAAGCAAGCCTTGCTGCTGGTCTCCGGTGCCTTTGTTAAATTCACTTCCTAGCTTTCAGCATTTACATTGCTGCCTGCATACTTTAAACCTGGAGATTATAGAAAGGAAAATTCCTAAGTCTAATTTCTGTGATTTTTACTAATAAGATAAGTGAGAGCTCTCTGTAAAGAATATTTTTCTTTTGGGGCGCCTAGGTGGCTCAGTCGGTTGAGCATCCGACTTCGGCTCAGGTCATGGTCTCACAGTTCCTGTGTTTGAGTCCCGCATCGGGCTCTGTGCTGAATGTTTGCTCAGAGCCTGGAGGCTGCTTTAGATTCTGTGTCTCTCCTGTCTCTGCCCCTCCTCTGCTTGTGCTCTGTCTCACTCTGTCTCTCAAAAATAAATAAATGTTAAAAAAAATTTTTTTTAAAGGAATATTTTTCTTTTAATCAGCTAATAGCTAATTTAAAGGTTCCATTGTCTGGCCATTGATGAGTAGACTCTGTTAATAGCAGCTGAAATCAGTAAACCTTAATGGCTTAACCGAAGGTGCGAGGTGCATCCAAAGAGGGCACAGGTGATCTGTCCCTGTGACCCACAAGTTTACTCCCAAAATTAGTCTAAGAAAGCAAAGACCTTCATTTCACAGGCAGCAAGGATGGTATGGTGAAAATGGTGTTTCCACTCTCCCACAACATTGTGAGAGCCCTCCAGTCACAGACCCACTAATCTGTGACACCTGGTAGGTGATACCGGCATGGGACTTTCCAGCACTTAGAAGCAACAAGGATTGAGATGACAAAGGTTCCTATGGGCTAGAACCTCTCGTGTTAGACACCTCGGAGAGCTGGCACAGACAGACAAAGAGTCCGAGTTGGATCCCCAGTCTGTTCAACTGGCCACCAAGATGCACCCCGTTTAAGTGCACTCTGGATGGTGGAGACTAAAGAGATTGTTCTCACTGGTCACAAATCCAAGCTCTTAGGACACAGAGCAAGATGAAAGGAAAAATATTCACACATTAAGAGTTGTGGGTAGGCCTTGGTCTCTTAGGGGAGACACTAATACTTGAGAGGGATGTGCCGCAGGGTTGGGGTCTGTGTTGTTTTACAGTGTACTTCGATGCACAAAAGTTTTCGTGAGGTTGGTGGGTGACCTAATGTTAATCTAACCCATTCTGTGACCAACTTCTCCCATCATGGAGTTTTCTTGGGGTGGCCAGTGATCAGACAACTTATAAGTACTCCACCTGTGCCCCCAGTTCTGTGGCTTTGGCTTCCAAGATGTCCCAGAGCAACAGCCTTTACCTCATATGCACATCAAATGATATAGACAAAAGAAAACAAAGACCATCTCTGGGAGGAAATGGGTCAGTAACTGGAGTGCCAAATTTGACCAGCATCCCTAGGTCCAAGGACAAATATTTTCGACAAGTGTTTTCTTCTGCTAATCTAAATTTAGAAAGAGAGAAGAAGGCGCCTCACCATTCTCACTCCTCTGGACTCTGCAGATAGAGCTTCAAGGAAGCTGACATGGTAAGAAATCTCCCCTTCTGCCGGTGGAATATCAGACGATCCAAGACGCTTAACTGTAGCAGTGTCGGGGCGAGAGCTGTCCCGTGAGTTCAGGTATCCTGCACACTATGCCAACAGTTGGGGACGAAGCATTTCTTCTACCCTTCAAGGTCCTTCTAGCTGAACTAAAAATCAAATTGACATGAAACAGATTAACAGTAGAAATCAAATGTAATAGCATAAGTAAGGGGAATTCACACAGACATGGAAATTCTAATGACAGTGAGGCAACCTGAGGCTTATTTAGGGGCCTGAGGACACAATAGGGAGAAAGACCAGTAGCAGGAAGGTGAAAGGAAATGTTTGGAAAACAAAGGTTGCTCTCTTATGCAGATGCGTTCCCTAGGTAATGAGGAATCTCTGTTTATAGCTCTCTTCCTGGTAAATCAGGCTCTTGAGGGGGAGGTTAAGAGCTTTTTCTGAATCTACTGGGTTTGAATTACTTTTAATTCAAAATAGCTCATTCATGTCGAGTGGCCCATCTTGGGGTGGCGTGCCCTTGGCTCTCATAGAACAAAGGAGGCTTACTGGCTTAAACCTGCTTGTCGGGTTGGAGACTACTAATCTGTCTTTTTATTACAGTGCAGGGAGGGGTGTCTCAGCTAAGGACCTAGAAGGGAGAGTAAAAATTATTTGTCTTTCCCTACAATGGCATATTCTGCTACCCTTCATATAAATACAGTAATAACTAGGCGAGTGTAATAAATCTTGTGAAAGAAAATAAATCAGAGTGCTGTGATTAAACAATAAGAAGAAGAGGGGATCATATCATAAGAGTAGCCAGAGACCATTTTACTGAGGAGGTGACGGTTAAGCCCAAGACTTACGGATAACAGGGGAGTTGAAGGAGGGGAAATTGATTTCTGAGGAGGAGGAGCAGAAACGAGCTTTCTGTGTTTCAGGAGTTCAAAGAGGGACACCCTCAGGCTGGAGACACAGGGTGGTACAAGCACAAAATAAATCAAAGCCAGGACTAATTATATAAATGAGAACTAAAACCGAACACATTTTCTCTAGGAAACTAACGAGATTTTGTTGCTCATCAGCAACAGATTAGGGGCTCCTTCATGATGACAGTGGAGCCATGGTTGATAAAATCACTGTTTGTTTATTTCATTTTCTTTATACAAGAAGACCCAGAAAACGAAGGCAGTGTTAGTCAGAACACGTAATTGGTTTCCTATTTGGGACTAGCAAGGTATTGTGTCAGTCTCTATTTTGTTAACAAGGAGGAAAAGGATGTGAGGAGAGAACAANGGACGAGTCAGGGTGAAAGGAGGGATCATCTCTTGGGGATCTGCTTGTTAGTCCCCTTCTTGCCTGGGCTTTACCGGAGACCCTCATGAACTGGTTTTGAAGAGTGTGGATTCTCAACTCCTCGGCCACAGTCTGCGTATCTCAGAGGGGAAGGTGCGGCCGAGTCTCTTGGTGCCAGGCATCCTACAACCGAATCAGCCTGAACAGACCAATTACCAGCAAGGAGATTGGATCTGTAATCAAGACTTACAGCAAACAAAAGTCATTTAAAGCATTAATACCTATTCTTCTCAAACTATTCCAAAAAATAGAAGGAAAACGTACAAGTTCATTCTATGAAGCCAGTAAACACCCTGATAACAAAACTAGATAAAGACACTGTTATACCCAGATCGCAGTATCCTCAACGACCAGAGACCACCGGGGAGACCGAGTCACACATGCAAAGGCAAAGGGCTTTATTACGGGCTCGAGCTCGGGCTCCCAGACCTCACCAACGCAGTGGATCCGTGCTGAGAGCCCCGAACAAGGGCAGAGTAGGGTTTTTATGGGGTTTGTGACGGGGGAGTTACAGAAGTTGTGACATGGGAACAGAGATCCAGTCATAATTATACAACATCATTGACAGCAGGTTTGACCATACACATTGTCTAGAATATTCGTTACTTTTGGTGGGATCCAATGACAACGTTTAGAGTACCTTTAAATTTACGCAATCACAGAGCGAGCCTAGGGTCTTATTCGGCGACTAACGGGTTAACTTAACCTTAGGTAACAGGGTCCTATCTCTAGTTTCTATCTCCAGGCCTCTCCCTTAATAATGTGGAGGGTGGTCGCTGGCCTTTCTTGATTGGGTGTTGCAGGGGTGATTACTCCTGCCTTGGGCAATGTGTAAGTGCCTGATAGTTTCAGGGAAGCTGAAACTCAGGTCTTCTAGTTTAGAGGGGAAACTTAAAGCCTGTCATGGAGTCAGTTTGGTTTAGACGTTTAGACTTGTGTCCTTACAACACCACAAAAAAAAGGAACTATGGGCCAATATCTGTGATGAACAAGATGCAAAAATCCTCAACAAAATACTAGCAGAAAGAATCCAATAATACATTTAAAAAAAACATTCACCATGATGAAATGGGATTTATTCCCAGGATGCAAGGGTGGTTCAATATTCAAATATCAGTCAATGTGATATATCACATCAATAACAGAATAAAACCTATATGATCATTTCATAGATGCAGAAAAAGCATTTGATAAAGTCAATATTCATTCATGATAAAAGCCCTCAACAAAGTAGGTTTAGAGAGAACATACCTCCACGTAATAAAGGTCATGTATGAAAAACTCACAGTGAACATCATACTCCATGGGGGAAAACTGAGAGCTTTCCCCTTAACATCAGGAACAAGACAGATGTCTACTGTCACCACTTTTATTCAACATAGTACTGGAAGTCCAGGCCGCGGTAATCAGACAACAGCAACAAAATAAATAAATAAAAAGGATCCAAATCTGGAAGGAAGAAGTAAAACTTCCATTATTTGTAAGGTGACATGGTACTACATATAGAAAACCAGAAAGATGCCACCAAAAAGTTACTAGAACTAATAGATCAATTCAGTAAAGTCACAGGATACAAAATCGATGTGCAGAAATCTGTTGCATTTCTATACACTAATATTGAAGCAGCAGAAAGAGAAATCAAGGAATTGATCCTGTTTACAGTTGCACCAAAAATAAGATACCCAGGGATAAACCTAACCAAAGAGGTGAAAGACCTGTACTCTGAAAACTATAAAACATGGATGAAAGAAATTGAAAATGACACAAGAAATGGAAAGATGTTCCATGCTCATGGATTGGGAGAATAAACATTTTTTAAATGTCTATATTATCCAAAGCAATCTACACTAATGCAATCCCTATCAAAATACCAACAACATTTTCCACAGAACTACAACAAAAAAATCCTAAAATTTGTTTGGAACTACAAAAGACTCCGAATAGCCAAAGCAATTTTGAAACATAAGAACAAAACTGGAGGTATCACAATTCGAGACTTCAAATTATATTACAAAGCTGTAGAAATCAAAACAGTATGGTACTGGCACAAAAATAGACACATAGATCAATGGAACAGAATAGAAAACCCAGAAATAAACCTATGATTATATAGTCAATCAGTCTTTGACAAAGCAGGCAAGAATATGCAATGGGATAAAGTCTCTTCAGCAGATGGTTCTGGGAAAACTGAACAACTACATGCAAAAGAATGAAACTGGCCACTCTCTTACACCATACACAAAAATAAACTCAAAAATGGATTAAGGGCCGAAATGTGAGACCTGAAACCATAAAATTCCTAGAAGAGAGCACAGGCAGTAATGTCTGTGACATCACCCATAGCAACATTTTTCTAGGTATGTCTCCTGAGGCAAGGGAAACAAGCAAAAATAAACTATTGGAACTATATCAAAATAAAAAGCTTCTGCACAGCAAAAGGAATGATCAACAAAACTAAAAGGCAAACTACTGAATGAAAGAAGATATTTGCAAATTTTGTATCTGATAAAGGGTTAGTATCCAAAATATATAAGGAACCTGTACAACTCAAAACAAAGAAACCCAAATAATCCAATTTAAAAATGGGCCAAAGACATGAACAGACATTTCTCCAGAGGAGACCTACAGATGACCAACAGACACATGAAAAGATGTTCAGCATTACTAATCATCAGGAAAGTGCAAATCAACACCACAATGACATATCACCTCACACCCATCAGAATGGCTAAAATCACTAAGACAAGAAACGACAAGTGTGTGGAGAGTATGTGGAGAAAAAAGAACACTCTTTCACTGTTGCCAGGAATGCAAAACTGGTGCTGCCATTGTGGAAAACAATATGGAGATTCCCCAAAATGTTAAGGAACGTACCCCTTTGTTCCAGCAATTGCACTGCTGGGTATTTATCCCCAAATTACAAAAACACTAATTCAAAGGGATACATGCACCCCTATGTTTATTGTAGTGTTATTTGTAATAGCCGAATTATGGAAACAACCCAAGTGTCCATTGACAGATGAATGGATAAAGAAGAAGAGGTATATAGACACACACAAACACACACACACACACACACACACACACACACTGGAATATCATTCAGTCAAAAATGAATGAAATCTTGCCATTTACAAGGACATGGATGGAGNGAGTGCACTTGTCCTGATGAGCACAGGTTGATGTATGGAATTGTATACGTTACTACATTGTATACCTGAAACTAATATAACACTGTATGTTAACTATATTGGAATTTAAAAAAAGTTTTTAAATCAGAGCAAAAAATAAACTGAATCAGGGCTATTCTAGGGGATCCTAGAAGTTTAAAAAAATATTACACAAGTAATGAAATAGAGCTTTTAATCCCAGAAATGGCAGATGGATAATCAATACGAAAATGAAAGGACGTATAATAAGGCAACAAAAAGAGGAGGAAGATACTCCCATCTGCAAGGAATTTGCACCGTAACCAGATTGTGACTGTATTGTAACAATTCACATGTATTTTTCACTTAGGATTTATGAAACAGAAAGCTGACACTCTTCTCTAAGTTCTTGCTCTTCTCCAGTTCTTTTCACTAAGGGAAAAACAAGCCAAAAACACTGGGTTCAGACTTCTCTAGGGATGGGAGTATAGCGTTATACGAAAAAAGAAAAAGAGGATATTCTGAGTTTGCCTGTGTTGTTCAGCTCGAGACCGAGATTTGTCAAGTTTGGTATTACTGATATTCGCGGCCAGACGATTCTTTCTTATGGGTGCCTGTCCTGTGAATTTTAGGATGTTTAGCTGCATGCCTGGCCTCTACCCACTAGATGTCAGTAACACCTAACTCCAGTTTTGACCACCAAAAATGTCTCCAGACATTACCAAAGGTCCCCCAAGGAGCAGAATTGCTCCCTTCATTGAGAATCACTATTCTAGTAGCTGCCTGAAGAGCTCTGTCTATACTGCTGGGGCTCTTTTTCCAAAATAACAAGGCTAACATCTTGAATGTCTAGCTTTGGGGCAGGTAGCTCAGGAAGAGAGATGCCTTTTCTGTAAGAGTAANACACACACACACACACACACACACACACACACACACACACTGGAATATCATTCAGTCAAAAATGAATGAAATCTTGCCATTTACAAGGACATGGATGGAGCTAGAGAGTGTAATGCTGAGTGCAGTAAGTCAGTCAGAGAAAGAGAAACTCCATATGATTTCACTCATATGTGGAATTTAGAAACAAAGCAAACAAGCAAAGGAAAAAGAGAGAGAGAAACCAAGAAGCAGACTCTTAACTATAGAGAACAAACTGATCGTTACCAGAGGGGAAATGNTGATGAGCACAGGTTGATGTATGGAATTGTATACGTTACTACATTGTATACCTGAAACTAATATAACACTGTATGTTAACTATATTGGAATTTAAAAAAAGTTTTTAAATCAGAGCAAAAAATAAACTGAATCAGGGCTATTCTAGGGGATCCTAGAAGTTTAAAAAAATATTACACAAGTAATGAAATAGAGCTTTTAATCCCAGAAATGGCAGATGGATAATCAATACGAAAATGAAAGGACGTATAATAAGGCAACAAAAAGAGGAGGAAGATACTCCCATCTGCAAGGAATTTGCACCGTAACCAGATTGTGACTGTATTGTAACAATTCACATGTATTTTTCACTTAGGATTTATGAAACAGAAAGCTGACACTCTTCTCTAAGTTCTTGCTCTTCTCCAGTTCTTTTCACTAAGGGAAAAACAAGCCAAAAACACTGGGTTCAGACTTCTCTAGGGATGGGAGTATAGCGTTATACGAAAAAAGAAAAAGAGGATATTCTGAGTTTGCCTGTGTTGTTCAGCTCGAGACCGAGATTTGTCAAGTTTGGTATTACTGATATTCGCGGCCAGACGATTCTTTCTTATGGGTGCCTGTCCTGTGAATTTTAGGATGTTTAGCTGCATGCCTGGCCTCTACCCACTAGATGTCAGTAACACCTAACTCCAGTTTTGACCACCAAAAATGTCTCCAGACATTACCAAAGGTCCCCCAAGGAGCAGAATTGCTCCCTTCATTGAGAATCACTATTCTAGTAGCTGCCTGAAGAGCTCTGTCTATACTGCTGGGGCTCTTTTTCCAAAATAACAAGGCTAACATCTTGAATGTCTAGCTTTGGGGCAGGTAGCTCAGGAAGAGAGATGCCTTTTCTGTAAGAGTAAACCAGTGGTAACTTTCTGTTTTCTTTGGTTTTGTTTGAACAGTGGTGTGTCAAGAGACCCCACCAAACACACCGGAGATTGACCAAGTCGCAGCTACCTCATCACTCTCTCAAATCCTTAGACTCTTTCCTAGAGGTGGAGTGAGGTTCAGAGCGTTGTTGGTCATGATTTAGCGCCTTACTGTTCTCACAAGAGCGGGGGGCACATGGTTTGGGTGAAATTGGCGGGTGGACCGAGGCTCTCGCGTCTGACAGAGCAGCGGGCGGCTGTGCCCGTGCAAGGTGCCCTCTGACCTGCTTTGTCCTCTGCCTTAGTCAGCCCTTCAGCCCTGCCCCCGCCCCCCCGGTGGCTAAGACGTCGAGTCCACGGGCCTCGAACACTCCCCACCACTGGAATTGCCTCACGCGTGGTCCCAGACTCTGGCCGTCTTGACATAGCCCCGGTGTGCTTTCTCCTAGTGCACCCGCTCTGGGAGAGCGTGGACCTGGTCCCGGCGGGCGAGCGCCAGTCGCCCATCAACATCCGGTGGAGGGACAGTATCTATGATCCGGCCCTAAAACCGCTCACCATCTCTTACGACCCGACCACCTGCCTCCATGTCTGGAATAACGGGTACTCCTTCCTTGTGGAATTCGAAGATTCTACAGATAAGTCAGGTGAGAGTCAGACTGGGGGATCTTGTCTGGAGTTAAGGGGACAGTTTGATGTGAGCACAGGCCACACCACACTGTGGACCTCTTTCAGAGGTGGCATGGGACTCGGCGTACTTCTCTTTTTCAGTGTATGCAAAAAATACCTTCGGGTTTTTATGAACACTTTCTTCTCTTAATAA
>NW_027529583.1:1759209-1767322 GCF_008692635.1 Crocuta crocuta | reverse complement strand
CTATGTATAGACAGAAAACAGGTTGAGAAAATAAAGCTTTGCCTGAAATTTATTTTGGGTGTATTGAATATGTACCGATTTTCTCTCATTGCTCACTTTACAAGACACTTTTACATTAAATATTAATACTATTTAATCAGATTTAACTGATTGGATTGCAATACCTTTGAAATGGGGCAAAAAGCGTATTCATGTGCTCATAATCTTGAGGTTATAATCTTAACAACCAGCTCTGTATTATAAAATAAAAACTCATATTCTGTTAATTTTGTTGATTAAACGATGGTAACATTGTTTAATGGTAAACAATTAAACATTGTTACCATCGTTTAATCAAAGAAACACAATTTAAAAGAGATTTTCAAGTCCAGAGATTATATTGGTTTTGAATCTTACCTGGTTTTCAACCCACCCAGATATAAACTAATCTGAGTGATTTCAAAGTTTACCTAAAACTTTTAGTGTCTATTGAACACAGAATGTGACTAATTCTATGTAGGTTTCTTTTCCTTTTCAAATCAAATTTGGTGGTATAGAATAGTCTTCATCTGAAATAATAATTATTTGAAATAGTCTGTCTTAGTGGTTATCAACCAGTGGCAATTTTACCACCCCTTCCTCCCTAAACTCTGGGAACTCTTGACAACATGTGTTGGCATTTTCAGTTGGCACACTTGGGGCGGGGGGCTGCACCTGTTATCTTGTGGGTCAAGGCCAGGAAAATAGCTGAAGAGCCTACGAGGTGCAGGACAACATTCGCAAAGAGTTATCTAGCCCCATATATCAATAGAGCTGAGATTGAGAGACCCTTTAGGAAATTCATTTCCTCTTATGAATACGAGGAAATGTGCCTGTGAAAGTGTTAACGAATGAAGTACAAAATGTAACCTAAAGCATAAATGGAAGTGTTCAGTCCTGTATGTATCCTCGCTCTAGAATTTCCAGCTGTATCTCGCTTCTCTGTGCATTTTCCTAGTGTTGCTGCTCTGAAACTTAGACGCAGCCTGGCAGCAAACAGACTGCTCCTCCAATGGGAATTCTTTCTCTCTCTCTCTGGCTCTCTTCCCTTTGACATACTTCCTGCTGTGACCCAGGAAGTGCTCAGGTCTGTCTTTAAGAGCTTAGGTGTCTCTATGGTCCCTATTTTTTTCTTTCTCCTCTGTGGTATGATGTGGCCCCCAAACCCTGAACATCTTGCTTACATTTGTCAAACTGAGAAGAAATTACTTCTTTTCCTCCCAGATTCATTAGAGTCTTTCCTAACTTTTCCAAAACCCTATAGTGTGCCCCTGTCTCAACTGGAAGCTATAATATTACTGGAATACTGTAATATTACATTGTATATAAGGATTCCAGAAATATTCAGAACAGCAACCTAAATTCCTGTATTCCAGATGACCATCTTGCATGACCATGAGCTTTACTTGTCTCTGTTGAGTTCTAGTATTACTCCTGCCAACTAGACCAATGGGCAGACCCAGTCTGTAAATACCAACTCTCCTGCATGCATTCTGGACGCACAGCAACCCTCTCAGATCTCAATTCTGTCTACGTCCCTGACAACCTTGCTTCTTTTCTTCTGAGGATCCTGAATGTTGGTTAGCCTTATAATGACCTTGACGGTCTAGGGTCTGTTTCCAATATAAGTTTGCTTCACGGAGTCATAAATTGTGGGAAGTTGTTTAATAGGTTTCTAACCAAGTGAGTTAATCTCAAGATCATTCAAGGCAAATAGCTTTCTGTTTCATTTCTTTAGTCATTTTTTTCCTTTTTAACAATAGATTCATGAATTCTTATCCACACATTTGCGAGGGCAATCTCAATAGAATACAAATGACCTGTACATTTTCCTCATAATAACTCATTAGATATCTCCAAGCACAACTGACTAAAGCATTCCTTGATGTTACCTTCCCTAGGTGTGTCAGTGTCACACTATTTTTATAAAATATATAAGAAAAATTGTAGAGAGGTTGCTAATTTTCCACTTATTTTGTTAGGAAGGACCAAAATAGGTAACCTTTTTTTAAAATTATTATTATGCTTTAATAATCATTCTCTTTAAAATACCATTAATCTTTGATAAGTACCTAACTTTCTCTTTCTTTTTTCACATTTCAGTGACTGCTTCCTATTTCCTGCTTATTTTTCATTGCTATTTCTCCGTGCTGTTGCAAAAATAATTAATAACATTCAAAGAGGAAGAAAGAGTGAATGAACATTAAAAAATAAAGTAAAAGACAGCAAAGACTTCCTAGAAATGAAGAAAGGCAAGAACCAATTCTAATTGTAGAAAGGAAAGGAGCTAATAAATATCAATGTCTATAAATTTAAAAAAACAACTAAGAAATGCTGCTATGGTGTGCCTTACAAAGAACTCAGGATAAGTTGTGCAAAGAAAGGGCTTGAGGAAGGTATGTGGCAAAAGGAAACCATACCAAACCTTATGGGATGCAGCAAAAGCAGTGCTTAGAGGGACATTAGAGATGAAAATGCCTGTATTGGAGAAGAAGAAATTTCTCGAATCCATAATCTAGCCTCCCACCTTAAGGAGCTAGAAGGAAAAGAGCAGACTAAACCCAAAACAAACACAAAGAAGGGCATAATAAAGAACAGAGCAGAAATCAATGAAGTCGAAAGCTGGTTTTCCAGAAAGATCAACAAAGCTGATAAGCCTTTAGTTAGGTGGAGCAAGAAAACAAGTAAGAGAAGACTCAAATTCCTAAAATCAGGAATGAAAGAGGGGACATCACCACCAACCTTACAGAAATTAAAAGGATAATAAGAGACAGTATGTGTGCTTCTCATACCACTGCCCTTTGCTGGGTATTGTTTTGTTATTTGGCTCCCCTGAATAGGACGCAGTTAGTGCATTAGGATACAAAATATTGTGAGGTGTGGGGAAGGGCACTAAATTATACCTGGGCTGAGGTCCACGGGTGATCCCCAATCTCACCTCCTCTGAAAGTACTCTCATCAGCTAATGAGTCGTGTTGGGCCCCGAAGGGTGCTTCCTGCCCCATCTTATGTCACTTGCCACTTCTCTGGGATCTCATGGGTAAACGCAGGAAGAGTGCTTCCACAGACATTTGAAGTTCTCCTTCCTAATTTTGGTCTTGCATTTACTTTTTTGGAGAAAACAATGTAATGATTTGTAGCAAAGTTACAGGGTGGTGCATCCATTAGGACAATCCAATTTTAGAACATTTCCATCACCCCAAATAGTTTATTTGATATATCTTCTAACTACTCTGCTTTCTAATTTACAGTCTTCTGTTTCCCTTCTGCCTGTTTCTTGCTGACTGTACTTCCCCCTGTCATCCACACATCTGCCTCACCTGGCCCCACCTTTTCCTTCACTCTTGCTGAGGTTGCCACTGATGTTTCAATTAACAAACCCAGCAGACACTTTGCAGTCTATTTCTTTAGTTCCTGGTTTCACTGAGGATCTTCTAAGTGCCACGTCCTGTGCCAGGTGCTCAGAATGGAAAGAGGAAGAAGGGAAGGTTGCTGCTTTTAAGGAACTTATACGGTGGGGGAGACAGACCCATGAACAGGCAGCGTTAATGCCAAGTGCTAAGTGCTGTGAGGGAAGTGTTCATGTGGGGTCCAGTGGCATAAGGCTCCCTAGAAGGGGGTGACACCCTGGCGGTCTGCATGGAGGGGGAGGTTCAAGGCAGTGCAATGCTTGTATTTGGTATTACTCTGTGTAAAGTGCCAGAAGGAAGTGGCAGACAAGTGAGGCCTGAGGTAGGCCGCAGCTGATACACAGAGTGTTGCAGACCATGCCCAGTGATGGGGAGTGGGGGGCGCAGCTTACCTGTGTACCCTTGCTCTGGGTCTCGCGCTGGGCTGTGATGGAGGTGTCAGCTGTGCTTGGGGTTTCATCTCAAGGCTCCTCTGCCAAAGGACCCTCTTCCAAATTCACTCCTGTGGCCGCTGGCAGAATTTAGTTTCTCTCAGGGCCTCGGTTTCTTTGCTGGCTGTTGGCCAGAGGCCACCCCCGAGAGGGCAAGCAAGATGACCGCCAGCAATCTCAAAACTGACATCCCGTCACTTGTACCCTTAGCAGCAAGTCGCAAGGTGCAGCTCACACCTGGGGGAGAGCATTACACAACGGTGCGAATACCAAGAGACAGGGCCCATTGGGAGTCTTCTTAGAAACTGCCAGGATACGTGGCCAATGACACAAAGCCAGTGAATTCAAACTGAGGTCCTTTTCCTGTAAAGTTCATGTTCACCACATCATACGGGAGAACACCTCCCTGCCTCACCTCTCCCTGTGTACACTGTATATAGATCTAGTACCCAGCGCGTGTACAGACGCCATGATTTTTCTAGTTTGAAGTGCCCAAACCAGATGCCTGGGCATCTAACTTCTCTCCCAGGGATCACAAATGCAGAGGTGCCCTACGGCACCGTAGAAGCAACGAGCATGAGCCAGGCCGGGAGAGTGTGAGAGAAATGGCAACAGCGGTGACCGAGGAACCGGCCTGGTGGGAGCATGTGCCCAGCCTGGGCAGGGCGTCTCCCTCTCAAGTTATAAATGTGGACTTTTCTGTGAAATGGTCTAGCTTTAAATGTCGGCAGTGACCTTTAAAACGTATTTAGCACTGTGTGGGAGAATCAAAGCACGCCCGGAGACCAGTTCTGCGCCTTTCCCCCGCAGCCACCTCCTCTCCGCCTTGCTTATTATCTTTGGGCCAGACACACAGTAAGTGTCCAGGATATGTTGCCAGTGTGTTTCCGGGGATAGGAGAGGAAAGCTAGCCTTCCCCTCTGCCTTGGTCACTTAACTTGGGACGAGAACTTCAACTTCATTCAACAGATTACATTGAATATTTGCCATAGTCAAGCTCACACTATGGCGCTGGCACAGAAAAGCAAGTTTTTGGAAAATATTTTATTCTTATTTTAGTATGCTTTAGTACCATCCTCCTATTGATTTAGTGAACCAGGTGGTATAATTCTCTGTACCTCCCCTGCCCCTTAAAGAAAAGTGGTCGTTGGTGTCTTTGCTTGCCTCTTTCAAAACTTTTTTGAGGAAGAAATTATGTAAAGTATTGTCAAAAGGCAATAAGATACATAGCAGACCACTGCATGACATAGCCAATATATTTAGTCCTTGGGAGTGCTGTAATTATACATAAAATTCAACTAACGATGCAGTAAACCCTAAAGATCACTAAGATAATTGAGGTAGATGGGTTTTCTGCTCTTATATTGGTTTAACCTTGAACAGACATCTCTAAGGTTGGATTAGATGGAAGAAACGAGGAACTAATTCATATGTGTTAGCAAATTCAAGAAAAAAAAATCAGTACAATCCAAAGTCCGAGGAAAGATGATTTTAAAATCTTGTTATTTTATATGGATATTTTGCATTTAAACTGTTGATTTCACTATTTCAGAACACACTAGCCAAACAGAAGGTATTTATTATCCCACACAGTGAGGATAGTGGCTCACAGTGTGGATGACTCACATTGTTTACTCTGTCCAGAGACAGATGGCTAATGAGTTTTCTCTTGCATATTTCCTTTTTTATTTCAATGAAAGGGAAATAAATAGTAGTATCTTCCAGAATTGAAATGCATGGGGCGCCTGGCTGGCACAGTAGGTAGAGCACATGACTCTTGATCTCACGGTCATGAGTTTGAGTCCCACATTGGGTGCAGAGTTTACTTTAAAAAAAAAAACAAAAGTATCAGTGCATAAAAAAGAACAAATGTCTTTTGTCCCCATATTTCAGTTTTACGAGATTGGGTTGGATAAATATGCTAAGAGAAATTTGCATGTTATTGTACGTTTAAAAAATGGGCACAGTAACCCAAGGTCAAGAGCATGTTCTAGGAGGAGGAGAACTCCCTCATCTTCTAGGCACAGGCAGTCAAGAAGCAGATCGAGAAGATCATATTCCAAGTCAGGGAGTAGGTGATGATCCAAGAGTCCAAGACAGAGGAGATGTCGTTCCAGAAAGAGAGGTAGATGGTCAAGGAGCACCTCAAAAACCAGGGCAGAAAGAAAGAAGACAAAGAAAAGGAAAATTCAAAAACATCACCAAACAGTTATAGCACAGCCATACATTCCAGAAATGCAAGCAGAGAGAGACAACCCCAACGAAGTAGGTGTGGCACAAGATCTCCTACCAAGCCCAGGTCACCTAAAAGAGAAATGTCTAGCTCACCATCTCCTAGAAGACATAAAAAGAAGAAGAAAGGTAAAGAAAGAAGCAGAGATGAAAGAGAACGACCAACAAGCAAGAAGAAGAAGGGTAAAGATAAGGAAAAGGATCATGAAAGAAAATCAGAGAGTGATAAAGATGTAAAATTCACCATGAAGAAGAACAAGAGAATGACCGTAAGAAAGAGAAAAAAGAGAAGAAACCAACAGAACCAAGTTCCCCTAAAACAAAAGAATGTTTTGTGGAAAAGGGAACTGATGATTCACTAAAAGAATCCAAAGTGAACGGGGATGATCATCATGGAGAAGACCCGGATATGAGTAACTGAATATTGCCTCCGTGGGAAAGCAGCCGGATACATACACAAGTGTCATTCCTTCCTGTGATCTCTTAATGCTGTGTTTGTTCCTCCCAAACCTAGATGTTTACACCTTGGGGTTATAAAAGGATACAGAACTTCTGCTATTGATACTAGTGATTTACATCCAAAAGCTTTTAGAAAATGACACAGGAGTAACCAGTTCTTGACGTGGTGAAATCTGAGTAACCAAGCAGTTTTAAAACTATTCTGGTGCTGCTTCGAAACAAAAATGCAAAGCTGCATTCATCTATGGCGCCCATGGATTGTTTATGTTGTACGATCCCCTTTATTAAGTAAGTTCACTTACGGTATTTCTAGAAATTGATCCATTGCTATAATAGAGCTATGTAGGGAATGCACTGATTGTCTGTCGGTTGTGGCAGGACTATCCTAAATGTCATTAAAGCCCTCCAGCATGGTGGATCTGCTTATGGTCTTGTTTGTTGGCTAATTAACATTCTTTCTGTTTTTAATTTTTTGTTAATGTTTGTTTATTTTTGAGAGAGAGAAAGAGACAATGAACAAACATGAGTAGGGAAGGGGCAGAGAGAGAGGGAGACATAGAATCTGAAGCAGGCTCCAGGCTCTGAGCTGTCAGCACAGAGCTCAATGCAGGGCTCGAACTCACAAACTGAGATCATGACCTGAGCTGCAGTCGGACACAATGGACTGAGCCACGCAGGCACCCCAACATTCTTATAATTACAATTATAATTATAATTACTTTAAGCCTTTTAGCTAAATTTTTGTGGCTTTTGTTTAACTTTGAAAGGTTCTATCGGCACTAACCTTTTATGATGGCTGACTAGGCTTTAATTACAGAAACAAGATTTGAAACAAAACTGTCTTTGGCAGTGAGCAAATAACATATTTTGAAGTAGAGTTGTATACTTTTTTCATAAGGCATTTGGGAATTTGTTTCCTAAAATAATTGATTCCACATCTACATCAGTGAAAGCTTCTGCCTATCCAGAGTCCATCTGTAAAAGACAGTGATCTGTTTTTCAGATGGAAAAAGAGTGGAAAAAGAAACTGTTTTTCAGTTTTCCACTCTTTTATTAGTTTGTTTTAATCTCGATGTTGGAAAAAGGCGATAGGGCAGTTTAAATTGACTTTCATATACTTTTAAAATAAGACATTTCTACTTTTAAATGAATGTTTATTATTTTGAGAGAAAGAGAGAGTGCGCACACGCATGAGCAGGGGAAGGACAAAGAGAAAGGGAGAGAGAGGATCCCAAGCAGGCTCCACGCGGTCAACACAGAGCCTGATGCGGGGCTCAATCCCAAGGATGCCTGAGATCATGACCTGAGCCAAAATCAAGAGTCAGACACTTAACTGACTGAGCCACCCGGGAGTCCCAAGACAAGTCTACTTGATAATGTACCTTTTCTGTGACCTCAAGTATAAAACCAGTCAATTTGTGTAGCTGTTACTGCGATAGGAATCTTATGCACACAGTAATTACATGTTAAATGCAAAGTAGTGAGGCAACTGTTTTCTTAGTTACAGGAGTTTTAAGGTTCACTTTTGTGCAGAAAAAACTAAAGTAGACTACAGCCTCTGTT
>NW_027529583.1:1755574-1759181 GCF_008692635.1 Crocuta crocuta | reverse complement strand
TTACCAGTTGTACGGAGCTTTGAGTGTAGTTAATTCTCAGTGTCTTTCAGAGTCCAAGTCTTGCCCTTATACCTGTACTGAGTGCGTGGAAGTCAAGTTTATACACACGTGTATCTAATACAGTGTGCTCCATTTAAGACAGTTCATATAGAAGGTCATATAGAAGTTCCCCCTAAAGATTCAGCCTTTCCCCTGCATTCCTCCCTGGTGAAAAACTGTCCCCTGAATTGTTGGATGTGCCATTTCAGTGATCGAGGGAGGACCCCTGGAACACAACTACCGGCTGAAGCAATTCCATTTTCACTGGGGGGCCGTTGATGCTTGGGGCTCCGAGCACACCGTGGACAGCAAATGCTACCCGGCAGAGGTACGATGAGCAGCTCGGGAACAGTGACAACTGTGAAGTGGGGATAATGCTCGGTTCCTAAGATATTATCAGGGAGAATCTGGTGATTCCTATAAAGGCCAAATAGCGCTCTCGGGCATATTTGATTATTCCGAGTTTATACATGTAAAAATGGTATCTGCCCTCATCCCAAATAACAGAGCAGAAATGAACCTTAAGATCCTAAAACGGAATCCTTCCAGAATTCCAAGCTTAGGCTCAAATTATAGCCTGAAGTTATGACCCAGGCAACAATGCAGGACCACCAGATTAAATTCATAAAAGTGAGAACTGGTAGGAGCCTAAATGAAGGCTGTGGCAATAGGAACAGAAAAAGAGCAAGATTTAACAAGCATTTCTGAAATAAAAGCAACAGGACTTGGAGGCAGGGTCCACTCAGGAGAGGAGAGAAGCAAGTTAACCATGACCTTGAGGGTCTTACTTGGGAGGCTGGATGATGATGCATTGGTGAATGATGGACAAGAAATAATTTGTAGGGAAGTACGTGGAACGATTAAGGAAACATAATTTATTCTTGCAATTTTTCCCTTAATTTAGTTTTAAATGTTACCATAAAAAGAAGGACATTTTAAGTGGTTATCCCTCAAAGAAATTTATCTTCAGCCCTTGTCTAATTCCCATACGGAGAATCTACGTCTCTCAATATAAACATCTCTCCTTTAGATGCAAATAGATTTGGGGTATGATGGTTTCATGCAAATGAGCATGGGAAGGGACACATTTTGCTTCCTGAAATATAACCCACTTTGCTGTATTTGTTTTCTTTTGCTTTTTTCCAAATAAATCCCTCTATTCAGAAGTAATGTTAATTGCTGTTCCTGCATATAATTCTTCCTGTTATTTATTTCTATCTCATTTTGCACCACATTGCTGTAGGCTTTTCTTGGTGGCTTCATTTTGGGTGAGGAAACAGTAAAATATTATGGGTTGAACAAGGCTGTTTTGGAGCAATCGTACACGGTCATGTGTCAGACCGTCTCTTACTGGTGTTTCAGCTGCACTTGGTCCATTGGAATGCAGTCAAATTTGAAAACTTTGAGGATGCAGCACTGGAAGAAAATGGCTTGGCTGTGATAGGAGTATTTTTAAAGGTAAGAAAGTTACCAACTTCACATGATGTGTTGTATTGTGGGATGAAAAGACACAAATTGTAACGTTAAGATGTAAGTATATTGGGATTAAAAGAACTCATGATTGACTTGTGGAATCACTGTGTTGTATACCTGAAACTAACGTAAATTGTGTATCAACTCTACTGCAATTTCAGAAAAAAAGAAACAAAATGAACAATGGTTAAAATAAGAGAGTGCTATGAATACATTTCAAATGATACAAAAATGCACAGTCCAGGGGACCCTCGGTGGCTTAGTCGGTTAAGCGTCTGACTTTCGCTTAGGTCATGATCTCGCGGTTCGTGGGTTCGAGCCCTGCGCTGGGCTCTGTGCTGACTGCCAGCTCAAAGCCTGGAGCCTGTTTCAGTCTGTGACTCCCTCTCTCTCTGACCCTCCCCTGCTCATGCTGTCTCTAAATAAAACATTTAAAAAAAAAAATGCACAGTCCAGGGGACTCTCGGTGGCTCAGTCAGTTAAGCGTCCAACTCCTGATTTTGGCTCAGGTCATGATCTTACGGTCATGAGACCAAACCCTATGTCGGGCTCTGCACTGAGTGGCTAAGTGTGGAGCCTGCTTAGGATTCTCTTTCTTTCCCTCTCTGTCTGCCCCTCCCACAACTCTCTCTTTCAAAACAAAAATGTACAGTCCAAAAGAGTAGTAACAATCCATGTTTTGCAAATGAGCTCTTGAAATGTGGCTACTTTGACTATGGAACAATTTTTCATTTTACTTTAATAAAATTTCAATGTAAGAACTGGTATTTATTATTTATTTGAGAGAGAGAGCGCGCGCAAACATGTAAAATAGGGGAGGGGGCAGAGGACATGGAGAGAGAGAGAATCTTAAGCAATCTCCATGCTCCTCATGGAGCCTGACACGGGGCTGGATCCCACGACCCTGGGATCATGACCTGAGCCGAAATCAAGAGTCGGACGCTCAACCAACAAAGCAACCCAGGCGCCCTACGAACTGATACTGAAATGGAGCAGGGACACCTTTGCCTGCAGGCACACTGACCCTGTCAGCACACAGCTTGCTCATTTGTTCTGTGTCTAATTTAATTCATTGATGTTTATAGCAATCTAAATTGCCAGTTTAAGTGTAGTTTAGGTAGTGTGATTAGTTTGTTTATATGTAATCACCAGGTGGCTAATTTTATTCTGTTCTGATATCGAAAGTGAGATGTCAGTTGTTTTCAATGTTTTCTCATTGCTTCTTCTTTAGCTAGGAAAACAGCACAAAGAGCTGCAGAAATTGGTGGATACTTTGCCATCCATCAAGCATAAGGTAACTTTTCCCCCCTAAATCACTTGGAATGCGTTTTGTGTTTAACCTCAGAGTGGAGACACTGACAAGGCGCTTTGAAAACTGTCCCGGAAGACAGCTTGCCACTTGTGATGCGTGTGTTGAGAGAGCCCTGCCCCNTTTTACAAAGGAGAATTCTATTCGTTTCTCTTGAAAAGAAGCCACCTCGTGCACCAGCTACCACGTAACGCCTCCCGGAGAGCTCAGAGGAGGCCCGCACTCAGGACAGTGGAGGGAGAACCTGGATTTGGCTGTGTTCCCATGGAGGACGATCAGAAATACATAGTTAATTACAGGAGCAGTCACGGGTGTGATTCTGTCCTAAGGTGCCCAGAGATACTCTAGACCACTGCTGGTCCCCAGGTTCCCCTAGAATCATAGCCTCCTCATCTGATTTCTGAGTGATTTTTACCACAAAGTGATGACTCAGTGACCCCTTTTCTTTACCAGGACACCCTTGTNCCTCTTTAAAACGAGACTGGGCTCAAATTTTGGCATCAGTTTTTAGCATCTCGTAATGCTTCTACATTTTGATTAAAATGTGCTAACATCTTGTCTTCAAATTTGGATATGAATTAGGGAATTCTTCAAACCAACTAGAGAGAACAGTTAAAATTTAGGAAACATAAGCTTTTTACTTCCATATTTGGCAATGACATATGTCGTATGCATTGTGTATTTTATATATAAATATGAATCTCTTTATAAACAAGTCCCTTTTAAAGGGAAGAATGAAGGCTGAAGATGGGTGTACTCAAAATCTTTTAAAATCTTTAAGGAGGC
>NW_027529583.1:1749115-1755431 GCF_008692635.1 Crocuta crocuta | reverse complement strand
AAGGAGGCGTGCCTAGGTGGCTCAGTTGGTGGAGTGTCCAACTCTTAATTTCGGCTCAGGACATGATCTCACTGTTCATGAGTTCGAGCCCCACTTTGGGCTCTGTGCTGACAATGCAGAGCCTGCTTGGGATTCTTTCTCTTTCCCTCCCCCACTTACATGCGGTTTCCCTCAAAGAAATTAAATAAGTTAAAAAAATCCTAAAGGAATTTTTGCTTTGGAACCTCAGGATAAGGACAGAATCCACCAGTGTCTGTCCATAAATTTTAAGTCAGTTGTTTTGAACTCGGAGTTTACTTTCTCTTTAAAAAGTAAGTTTAAGTGGTAATTACTATGTCAGTGCACAAAATCCTGCTTAATTTGTAATTTAAACTCTAATAATACTTGTCTATGCTTGCTTTTTGGGATTTTTATTAATTACAAGGCATTTTCACAAGAGCAAAAGCTTCCAAAATCTTTTTTTACGATGCCGAGATAACAGATACCAACACCCCTCAAATGTTAAGCAAAAAATAAAAATAAACTAAACATTGATATCTCTGAAGAATATGTTTTAAAGAAAGCAAAAATAACATATGAGCAACAGAAGCTAGCAGCACATTAGAAGAAATATACACATTTTGACCAAGTAGTATATATTCCAGTAAAGCAAGGATGGCTCATTATTAGGAATGATATTGACATACTTCATCATATCAGTGATCTAAATAGAAAAATCACGTAATCATTTCCATATGTTGTTAAAAGGCATTAGCAAAATGTACTGTTCAGTGTTTTAAATTTTTAAATACAATAGAAATGAATGGAGATTTCCCTAACTTGATAAAAAGAGATTGATCTCAGTTCAGAAGTAAATAGTATGTTTCATGTGGAAAGAATTGTTACCATATACAATTTTGTATTATGTTCTGGAAGTAGCCAATACAAGTAGACCAGAAAAGAAAAAATCAGTTAGAGAAACAATAAAAACTACTTCAAAAATAAGGTAGTTCAGTAATGAGTGGAGTATAACATTAATTTATAGAAATTAATACATTTTTCTAAGGTTTTTTAAATTTGTTAGAGAGAGAGCGTGCACACACGCAAAGCTGGGGAGGGGCAGAGAGAAAGAGAGACAGAATCCCAAGCAGGCTCCCCACCATCAGCACAGAGCCCAATCCGGGGCTCAAACTCAGGAACTGTGGGATCATGATCTGAGCCAAGACCAAGAGTTGGATGTTTAACCAACTGTGCTACCCAGGTGCCCCTAGAAATCAGTACATTTAAAGCACATATAAATCTACATATCACAATATATAAATCACAGTCAGTTAAAGGATGTAATGATGTAAAGTTATAATGGAAGAATGAACACTATTTATAATGGAAACAAAAATATAAAATGCCTTGGAATAAGCTTAATAAGAAAATTTAACAAGTAAACTTAAAATATCTATGAAGGACCCAAAAGAAGAATTCATAAATTTTATACCATGTTACTGAATCAGAAGACACCATAAACATATCTCTGATGTCAGTCTCCCCTGACTTGTTATCCATTACTTGTTTATTCTTCATAAACCTGAGGTGGTTCTTTTACTATGCCAGTAGGAGTTTTAGATAGATGTGCTCCTTCTAAAATCATGTGGCAAAATGAACAAGCATAAATCGCCAGGGAAAATTCTGAAAGAGAAAATGAGGGATGATTAGATCTACAAAGTTATAAAGTCGTAATAATTAAATAGTGTGGTACTGGCACACAAAGAGATCACTGGACGGAAGAAAGCGCGAAGTTTGGAAATACGTCTAAGTACATAGGAGAATTTAGTTTGGGATAAAGGTACATCTCAACAGGGGGAAAAGATGAGATTCTTCAGTAAATGCTAATGTAGGGACAACTGGGCAGGCATTTGGGGGAGAAGAATTAGATCCACCATTCACACCTTACGCAGGAATATATTCCACATATATTAAATGTTAAAAATGCTGCCATAAAATTGACAAGCATAGGAAAATCTTTTTATACCTCCACATGGAGGAAGCTTTTCTCTATATCAAAACCAGAAGTCATAAAGAAAGCAACTAGTAAATTAGACCACATAATTTTTTTTTTTTACAAATAGTTTATTGTCAAATTAGTTTCCACATAACACCCAGACCACATAATTTTTAAAAATCTGTGTGCTAGGGGCGCCTGGGTGGCTTAGTCGNCTAAAAGCCACCAAGAACAAATGACAAAACATAGAGCTGACCTGTTCATAAGCCTGGGCTTGGTGACCTATATGTTTAGTCTGCATTTATCCTTCATATTTAAAAATTGACCTAACACAGGAGCGCCTGGCTGGCTCAGTCAGTTCAGTGTCTGACTTCAGCTCAGGTCACGATCTCATGGTTCGTGGGTTCAAGTTCCGCATCGGGCTCTGTGCGGTCAGCCTGGAGCCTGCTTCCGATTCTGTGTCTCCCTCTCTCTCTGCCTCCCCCCTGTGCTTATTCTCTCTTTCCCTACCCCCCCCCTCAAAAATAAACATGAAAAATCAACCTAACACTGAAAAATAAATCAGTAAAATAAATAAATCACAGGGTCAGTGGCTCATGTGAGGAATTTTCAAATGAAATCTCTACACAGAAAATTCAGTAAGACAAAAATGTCAGCTGTCCTCTGTAATCCTAGTCACCTATAATCCGTGTTAGTCATTGTTTGGGTAAATCTTTCTGGTTGTGTGTCTATACAGATACACATAAATCCTTTTGGTCTTTTATCTATATAAATAGACACAATTTTCTTAACCCAATGGAATCATTCTGTACATACCATTTTGTTCCTCTTTTCACTCAGTGATCTGTGAAACATTTTATCGATAATAAACATTATCTTCAAAGTCACTTTTAATGGCTATGTACTAGTCCATTTTATAGATCTAATGGAACTTACTGATACTTGAGCGATTTCTAATCTTTTGCAATTAGTTGAATAAAAATAATCTTAAGTACTTGGACACATTCTTAATTTCTGAGGCTATACGCATAATTTGCAAGTAGGTCCCTATGTTTGCCGCTCGCCCCTGGTCACGATCCTGCCGCTCTACTTGGCCTGAAGTCTTTGATCCAAACGCATGTTCACATGCTTGTCTACTGTGCCCCAGGATGTCCTCTCCGAAGCCACAGTGTGCCTGACTGAGTGAGAAGAAATGTTGTGAAAAGATTTTACAGCGGGCTTGAAGTCAAGTGTTCCATAGTAAGGATGCTCAGAAAGCCGGGGGGTGGGGGTGGGGGCGAATGACGCCATTGCCATATTAGAGAACAAGCCCTTGACTTGGGGTTGCTCCTATTTGTACTGAGCTGTGTTGTCTAATCCATGAGCCACTAGCAGCATGTGCCCATTTACATTGAAATATAAACACATTAAAATAAAAATTAAATTAAAAATTGAGTTCCAAGATACCTAGCTGGCTCAGTCATTAGAGCATGTGACTCTTGATCTTGGGATCGTGAGTTTGATCTACACGTTGAGAGTAGAGATTTCTAAAAAATAAATAATAAACTTTTCAATAAGTAAATAAATAATTCAGTTCCTTAGTTGCACTGGCCACATTTCAAGCACTCAGTAGCCATATGTGGCTAGTGGCTACTATAATGAGTCATGCAGAAGACACTTCTGTCGTTACATAAACTTCTATTGGACAGTGCTGGCGGGGGGCATCCCACTGCCTGTTAAGAAGACATCCATATGAAGAGTGCCTGGGTGGCTCAGTTGGTTAAGTGTCTTGACTCTCAGCTTCAGCTCAGGTCATGATCTCACAGTTTGTGAGTTCAAGCCCCACATTGGGCTGTGTGCTGATAGCATGGAGCCTGCTTGGGATTCTCTCTCTCTCCCTCTCTCTGCCCCTCCCCTGCTTGCTCTCTGTCTCTCTCAAAAATAAATAAATAAACTTAAATTAAAAAAAAGAAGACATCCATACATACCGCCTTCCCCACAATGCCCAGGTACAGTAAGCAATGAAGAATACATTGTTTATATTGGGGCACCTGGGTGGCTCAGTCGGTTGAACGCCCGGCTTCGGCTCAGGTCATGATCTCACGGTTCGTGGGTTCAAGCCCCACGTTGGGCTCTGTGCTGACAGCTAGCTCAGAGCCTGGAGCCTATTTCAGATTCTGTATCTCCCTCTTTCTCTGACCCTCCCCTGCCCATGCTGTCTTTCTCTCTCTCTCTCTCTCAGAAATAAATAAAACATTAAAAAAATACATTGTTTATATTAATGATTCAGTTACATTTTGAAAAAATTAAACATTTTGGTACTGTTACTATATACATCAGACCTTCCTTGTAGTATCCTGTAGGCTAGTTATTTTGCCCACTTAAAGATGAGGTTTCTGGAATCAAAGATGAAAACCTGTCCTTGGCAATTGGCTAATGTTGGGGGGACAGAGCCTTTGACCCCCCAGCCTTTGGATTCCAAGTACCCCATTGGCTTCACCACCTCCTGTTACTCCCCTCCTCATACATTTTATTGCCTGTGTAGTGGTGAAGGCATTCCTAACCAGCAATAAGTTGTTCTGTATCTAGTTTTAGAGGAATGTTTCAGAATTGTAAAAATGAAAGTAATTTATTCGTGAAGTTAAACTGTTACTCTTCGGAAATCATTTACTCTTCCCTACTTCTATTTCTAGCTTGAGCAGTTTCGGACCCTGCTTTTCACTTCAGAGGGGGAGAAAGAGAAAAGAATGGTGGACAATTTCCGCCCCCTTCAGCCCCTAATGAATCGCACTGTCCGCTCTTCCTTCCGTCATGATTATGTACTGAATATACAGGCGAAACCCCAGCCCTCAACTAGCCAAGCGACTTCCTAGGACGTTCATTATCTAGGCGGTACTTTGCTTTAATGAATAGCTTTTTAGAGATTGCTAACTGGACTATTCTACACGCCTGCCTTTAATAATAATTGTTGATGCGCATTTCTTGGTGTGGCCGTGTTCCTTCAGCCTTTGAGGAAAGCTCTTTGGTAAATAAGTTCTTAACTTTTATCGATAATGATGTTTAACACTGACGTAGCAGTAAGAGACACAAGTTTATCCTACAGCGACCTGTTGGTAATTGCAATGTCTTTTTCTGTCTGATATTTCTGAGTTGTCTTCTTGTGTTTATTANTAATGATGGTAATCAAAATATTGAACACTGGTGAGGCACAGACACTGACCATCAAGAATGTAGGCCTTTCAGAAAGGGCCCCAAGGCCCAGACTGGTACTTCCTGGCTAGCTGAACATAACCATGGTTTTAGGGATATTTCATTTCAAAATCTGAATGTATATTCTTTTATAAGGCCTTCTCAACGAGTATATTTGCCTGATCTTTAGTTGTTATCCCACGTACATGACATACTTACTTACCTACTATCAATTTACGATCTAGAAAAATATTTTGTAGTTCTAAGAAAACAAGAATTTACTTATAACCGGGAATCCTTGTGCATGTCTGAAGATCAAATATTTTACTTCAAGACCTGACCATATAGAAAGCATATGCAGAACATTTTAAGGAAAATGCTTGAAGTTCCTAGAATTTAACATTCTTTCATGCTTTATTTAGAGAAATCTTTTTCAAAAGACTATTAATATAACAGTCTATAGTTTATACTGTTATTTTACGTTTGTACACTGTTTCATAGAATATAATATTTTCCACAATGACAGAACTATCTTGCTTTCCCTTGAAAACTGCCTGAACTTTATTCCATTAGTTGAGGTTCTGTGTAAGGCATGTGCTCAACATAAATCTTCAGTTAATGTAATGGTTTAAATGACCTCCGCTACAGTAATAAGGAGAGAAAATTAACAGGCTAAAATCTACAGAATTCTACGTATTTTGGGGAATCCATGCCATTGTTGCCTTTGCTTGTAAATAACTTGGAATGTTTCTCGTTGCCTCGAAGCCTGTGTTCAAACTCAATATTGCATTTACTAGTGATATTTCTTCCATTAGTATGCTGGTCATCTGATCTGCAAGGTTGGATGAGTAGACTTGACACTACTGAATGATACACTGAAAAAGGTTAAGATAGGAGATTTTATATGTATTTTAACACAGTTATATATAAATAATACATTCAGTAGAAAAAAAAGAGGGTTGGAGTTGTATATGTAAGTTTCAGGGGAAAACCTGCTATTAAAAAAGGGAGAGGGGGCTCCAGGGTGCCCCAGTCCATTAAGCATCAGACTCTTGATTTCAGCTCAGGTCATGATGATCTCACGGTTCATGAGATCAAGTCCTGCATCAGGCTCCACACTGAGCGTGGAGCCTGCTTAAGATTCTCTCTCTCTGCCTCTCTCTGCCCCCCCCC
>NW_027529583.1:1746018-1748874 GCF_008692635.1 Crocuta crocuta | reverse complement strand
TAAACGCACACGATAGGCATTTTCCAGAGCACAGGGGCTTCCCCCCTAGGCCTCTCACAAAGTCTTTGTGCAAAATTCTATTGCAATGAGTCTTCCAAATTGGAGTGAGAACCAGTGCACTTCTGCCCGACTTGCCCTTGCTCTTAGAGCTACAAAGGATGTCTTTATTGGGTGTGTCCCGGCCTGCCACTCCTGATTCACCTGCACCTGGTGTTGTGGTGTGATTATTAACAGCACCCTGTCACTCGCAACCATGTCCTGGTTTGCATGATCAACTTTTGGTCACCTTCTGTGCAGAGGTTATATGGAAGCAGCCTTGGGAGGTGTGTTTTTTTTCTTCATGCCTTAGTCATATGACCTCCAAAGGGGCGTCGCAGATTCTGGGACTACTGATACACCCTCACGGGAAAATATGTGTCCTTTGTGCCTCCCAAAGTGTTTTACTTGTCCCTTCCTGTTTAGGAAAATGGGCTTGAGAAAGAATTTTGTATTAACATTGCTGCTTATCTTCATTAAATACTGTAATAAAACCCTTTCTTTACAATATTAACATTTGTCAAAATGCTTTTTGTTCCTATCAGTTTGTGTGTGTGTGTGTGTGTGGTACGTAAGATGTCTGTAAAATTAGCGAGACATCCTTTACCATGTAGATCAGAAAGTGACTGGAAGACTCGTAAGGGATTCATCATTCATCGGAAAAGCAGGAAACAAACAAACCACCCCCTCTTCAGCTCACCCTTTCTGTCAGAGCAGAGCACAATGCGCTAACATCACCCCCAGAGACGGCCAATCCTTTTCTCCTCTCTGGGGCTACATGGATTAGGGTAAAGTGGCCTATTCTGAAAGCAGGCATCCACCTCAAAAAAGTTTAGGAAGATATCTTTCCCTTGCTCACTGGGGGACACATTTCTTTTGGTATGCTAGCAAAATTACAGTATTGTAATCATTTTAGGTATTTTTCTGTGTCACCCGAAGAACCAACATTATTTACTGAATTCATACCTTCCAACTTAACATTTTATTGTCTTTTTAATTCAACTTTCTTGGTTANGTTTGTTCTCAGCATTCAAGAGTCTCTCATGGTTTGCCTCTCTCCCTCTCCCCACTATTTCCCCCCTTCTTCTGCCCCATTTTTTAAGCAAATAGGCTCTAATTTTACCATATGATGAGTACATCTAAACAACAATGGCTTCTTTACATATAAATAGTAACGCATCCTTGTTAGGAACTGAATGTTTATGTCCCTCCCCCCACCAAACTCGCAGGATGACATCTGAACTTCCAGTGTGATCGTATTAGGAGGTGGGGCCTTTGGGAGGTCAGTAGGTCATAATGGTGGTGCCTCATGATGGGATTAGTACCATTATAAAAGAGACCCCAGAGAGTTCCCTCACCCCTCTGCCATGTGAGGATACAGCAAGAAGGTGGCCATCAATGAGCCAGTAAAGGAAGTTCTCACCAGACACTGACTCTGCTGGCACCTTAATCTTGACCTTCCAGCCTCTAGAACTGTGAGAAATAAACAACCCAAAGAGACTAAGACCCTTGCCATCCCCAAGTATACTTTGATTCTTGCTTTATGAGTTCAACCACTCTTCAGAAATAGTACTTTGGTTTGGGTCCTGGGTGCATATAGGGACTCTGCCACATTTTCTCAAAACATCAGCAGTTTTTTGCTTACAACTTATCACCAGAGGAAAGAATTGAGTAATAAGCACTATCACTGCATAGTTCGTCCCTCTTTTGATCAGTTGTACAAATACAGATTTGCATGCACTTTTCATGTTAATATACATTAAATATTTTAGTATCGTAGGTAATAACTGTAGTCTGGAATATATATAAAGCCCTTGGTATAGCAATGATGGTCAGAGAGGAGTTGAGATCCCATTATATGTCCCTGAGTAAATCTGGTGACTGATACTGAAATTAATGGTAGGTGAGAAATGAAATGTTCTTTCCTGAGAATTTCTGCATTGACTATTCAATGAATCCTCGTACCATAGTCCTACTAGAGCAAGAAAAAACCAAATAAGTTGAAAGAGTACCAACCTGGCTTTCAGAGAGCAGACATTTTTTTTCTTGCTCTCTCTTTATGCTTGCAATAAATGTGAGATACATTTATGGCTCATTCTTTGGTCCTCTTACAATAACTAAGATTCATATGTACTAGTCACATTATCTATTACAGTGTCTACATAAGTAAAAAAAACCTTTGACTTTTTGAAGATAATCATCTATTTTCTACTGATGATGTAAAATTAAAATTTAGGCGTTTTCCCATAGATGGGGAATAAACTGCAATGTACATACCTGAGAAAAGTACAAGAAAAGTACATGTTATGTTGCAGAATAAAGATATAACTTTGTTCTATTTATCAGGATATTATAGTAGAATGTACCTTTGCATTAAATTTTTACATACCTTATTTTTAGCTTATGATCTCTTATTGAATTCAAATGTGGGTAACTATAGTTTGAAATGAAATTGGCTTTTAGAATAATTTCTGTAATGAAGTTAATTTGAGCAATTCAAGCTTGCTCATGAACATGAATTCAGGGGTGAATTGTTGAGGATAAATGTCTAACTCCTACAAAGGGAGATTTATGTTCATTTGTAAATCATAATAAAATAAAATCTAGGGGCGCCTGGCTGGCCCAGTCGGTTAAGCATCCAACTTCGGCTCAGGTCATGATCTTGCAGTTCACGAATTCGAACCCCACGTCAGGCTCTGTGCTGACAGCTCAGAGCCTGGAGCCTGCTTCGGACTCTATGTCTCCTTCTCTCTCTGCCTCTCCCCCACTCATTGTCTCTCTCTCTCTCTCTCTCTCTCTCTCTGTCAAAAATAAACATTA
>NW_027529583.1:1743779-1745720 GCF_008692635.1 Crocuta crocuta | reverse complement strand
CTTCTCTCTCTGCCTCTCCCCCACTCATGTTCTCTCTCTCTCTCTCTCTCTCTCTCTCTGTCAAAAATAAACATTAAAATTTTTTAAAAAATAAAATCTAAATCTGTATTCTTTTTTAATAGGAGCATCTTCATAGGAGACATTCTTACTGCTGTCACATGAAAGTCTGGTCTAACTCATGAGAAATGTTACAGCAGTCCAAACAACAACCCAGACGGCGACACTTTCAGAATGGCAGCATAAGTCCTGGTCGCAGGAACCAGCAAAATTGCTCATTTGTACAGCTGCATTTTTTGCCAGTCAGGGCATTCTCCAGTTAGGGGCTATAATCACCAAGTCCCCACCCTCAAGGAGTTTAAGGTTTAGTGCAAGCAGCAGCTTTGTGAAGGCCACAAAGTAGAATATAGCGTGAGAGGTGGTATAAAAGGCGAAATCCTTGAGCTAGGAGCATACGCAGGACAGGTACCAACCCACTCTTGAGAGGACAGGAGTTTTCACAGGGATGATGACAGAAGAGCGGATGTGTCAGAAACACTATTGCGAGGCACTATGCCAACATAAAGCATGCATTTGGGAACTATTATCACGACTTTGGTTTTTAGAGATGAGAAAAACAAGGACTAGACATTCCGGAGTTTACTCAAAATCAGAGAGCCGAGGCTGGAGTTTCCCAGTCTATCCAACTCCCAAGCCTGTGATTAATTACGGATGCGCTGAGCTGGACAAGGTCAGCTTGGAGGTGTGTTACTCCAAGTGTGTCCGTAAGAGGGAGCAGGGCAAGGGTCTATGCAGTTTGGGCATTGGGTGTCTGCTGAATGATTCCTAGGAAGGGCTAGGAGAAGCAGGGACACTTTAGTAATTGGGTAGCTCAGTGATTTTGATTTGGAGGAGAGAGGAACAAAGGTAGGCCAAGGAAGTTATCCAATCACTAGAAAGATGGGGGTTGTTCATAATTTTGCCGCTGCAGTACGTCCTCAAGAGAAGCAGTTTTTACCTGGTCTCTGGCCTTGTAGATGTACCTCACAGTCCGATGATTAGCACGGCTCATTTTACTTTATCAATCCTACTCTTGTTGCCTCATCTCGACTGTGATATTCCAGCTTTATCCTTTGTATCACAAACCGGAGTAATTTACCTAAAACACAAATACGACGACAGACCTCAACCTAAAAGCTTTCGGTGGCTCCCTGTTGCCTGCAGAACGTAATTAAAGCTTCTCAGCATGGCCCTTCTCCATAACCCAGCTCCAGCCCACCTCTACTGCTGTGTCCCTTGATAACTCTCGAACTTGCCTTTAAATTCGATGGCCAAAATTCTTGCGGGTCTGGCCGATTCCACGTTGTTTCATCCCTCGGTGTCTTTGCTTATAGTGATTTACCATTCCCACCTGGGAATCCCACCCTTCACCTGGGTAAAGGCTACGTTCCTTTAAAACTCAGGCATCAGAACGGTCTCCCTGAATCCCCAGGTGGACTATGTTAAGTGACTTCAGTTGCCTGTACCATATTACGTTATCTACGTATTTGTTGCTTCTCTGTCTCTAGAATGCATATTCCTTTGGAGCAAAGATGATGCCTTTGCAGGCCAGATGTTAGATTCCCCTACAGAGGTGGGAGGTGTGAATAGAAGGGGGCGGAATCTGGCGCTTTATCTGAGGGGCTTATAGGCAGGACCGCAGAAGAAGGCGGTGCCTGGACAGTCAGTCGGCCTGCAAAGGGCGGCGGCCGACTGCGCCGGGAACGAAGTTTCGTGTGGGGAGGAGGACATGAGACAGCCAAGGGTAACTTTAACGTCCTAGCCACAAGACACCCCACTGTGGTGTGGGAGGAGGTAGTGATACTACTGGGGAAACGCCAGGAGGTTAGAGTTACTTTCAGGGAGCGGTAGGAATTTTCGGGAAAGACACATTTCTTTGTGCAATTTTGGAAGACCGGCCGCCTA
>NW_027529583.1:1743563-1743759 GCF_008692635.1 Crocuta crocuta | reverse complement strand
GTCCAGGGAGGTGAGGAGGGGGACAGGTGGCGGGATGGAAGAGACCTGGCGCCTGCTTGTGGAGTGGCGAGGCGATAGTAAATCCGTGTCCTGTGGTTAAAACGCGGGAAGCAAGATTGCACTCCCGGGCACCCGAGCGCTTTGCTGTCTGTCATTGGGCGCAGAGCTGGCGGCGGGGGCGGGGAGAGCTCGGGCA
>NW_027529583.1:1743157-1743448 GCF_008692635.1 Crocuta crocuta | reverse complement strand
GGGACGCCTCGAGGGACCTGCGCCTGCGCGCGGCCGCTCCTTTTCTCGTTAGCCGGCCCCTTCCGGCCAGCTCGTAGGGGCGTGGCTGCCCTGGTAACATGGCGGCGCCCGGGAAGATAATGTTTCCGGAGAAGCCAAGGTAGGCTGGACTGGGGGAGATGAGCTGAGAAGAGGGCACAGCTGGCCGAGGCTGGACCTGGAGGATGTGTAGGCAGGAAGGAGAGGGGAGCCGGGCCAGGTACGAGCCACCGTGGCCGCTCGGGCGCGCCCCAGAGTGTCACCGGCGTCCGT
>NW_027529583.1:1742716-1743064 GCF_008692635.1 Crocuta crocuta | reverse complement strand
TGAAGCCCTAGTGCCAGAAGGAAGCCGAGTGCCGTGTCCGCTGAAAAATTACTGTGGCTACTGCCTCCCAAGTAAAGTTAGCCTAGACCCACTTCAGAAACGATGTTAACATCCTGAAAAAGGGGGGGGAAAGGTCATGGTGAGTCACCTCTGATTACGTGTAAGTATTTATGAAGTATCTAATATTACAGGTGCAGGCATCATGAATTACAGCAGCTAGCACAGCCCTTGCACATAGTAAGTATTCGGTGAATATTTTCCTTTGTAAACCAGCAGGACTCGAGGGGTTTAGACATTTACAAATTTTTCTCAAACTTAACACAAGAGACCCTTTGTCTCCTCAGATTG
>NW_027529583.1:1742203-1742635 GCF_008692635.1 Crocuta crocuta | reverse complement strand
TCTAATTTGACTACCAAACAATATCTTCAGGGGTAATAAAACCTAGTGAAATTACACATCCAGAAAAATTCAAATCTACATCAACGTGATGTTAGGGATGACGTGAAACAAGCTTACAGCATGAATACGGTTCCTATTGAAGTGTGGAATGCCATTACTACTGTTGCCCTGTGGTTATTTACCAGGGTTTTTTTTTTGTTTGCTTGTTTGTTTTTTCCTATTAAAATACTGTGGCACCTTCATCTATCCTGGCTGTAGTGTCATTTGTCCTTCACATGGCAGAATCTAACATTTATATATTAAACCTGCCTGCTTGATACAATGAAATTAGTACTAAGTTAGTTCTAAAAATCATATAACACAGTACTGATTAGTCAGACAATTCTTTTTTTTTTTTGGAGTTATAATTGATAGATTTTTTTTTAAGGTAAG
>NW_027529583.1:1741704-1742094 GCF_008692635.1 Crocuta crocuta | reverse complement strand
TATTTTACAGGAAAGATGTAATGATTTCACATTTGGATATATTGCAGAAATGTAGCTAGACGATTCTTGTAGTCCACTGCAATGGCCTCAAGGAACTAAGACTCTCTGGTCTTGGGAAACATAGCTTTAGACATTTTATTTACCATTGGAGTTATTTTAGTAACAATATTGGAATATTTAAAATGTGAAGAGTGGGGTGTTTACCTGCAACCTAGGTTAGCATCTCTTTTATTCATTCAAGACTGAAGCACAAGATGTAGGATAAAGCATCAGGGATGAAAAGGAAAAACAGGGTAGGTTTGAGTTACTGGTGTAACTCCACCCCCACCCCCTTAAGGATCTCAGCTACATTTCTTTGTTTACTTAACCTGTTTTTTTCCAACATAATTT
>NW_027529583.1:1735100-1741557 GCF_008692635.1 Crocuta crocuta | reverse complement strand
TTCTTAATCTGCTTTCCCTGTTTTAAATCCTAGAGCTGTTGTTTGTATTGTGTTGATTTTTCCCCCCTTTGACTTAGCAAAGTGCTTTCAGAGTGAGCCTTTGTGGAGAGGCAAGCTGGTCATGTGCTTTGGCAGTTCAATCATTTGAAGGATGCAGTCACTGGTTTGGTCAGGATTATATAGCTAATGGCAGATCCAAGACTAAGCACTCATCTTTGGACTCCTGCCCCTACTTTGGCCCACTCCAACTCCTAATTAGTGGCGCTTCATGAATAGCGTGGCCTACCAAACACTGCTGTTAATTGTAGCACACATTGGATGCACAAATACCCAGAAGGCTAGAATAGATATTCTGTAAGAATTGCTGTGAGAGTGAGTTGGAAACTGAGTGGTGGAAATTTCTGGAATATTGACCTCTCATTTACAGAAAGCCTCTTTAGCACCCATCTCTACTCGAAATAGCCTGAAATGAGCTGCCTTGTCAGAAACTAAGGTGACATTAAGAATAAAAAGCAAATTGTTTCATTCCAGTGTATATAGTTACATGTATAATACAGTTAGATCTACTATATTTATATATATCCTTGCATATATTTGATTGCACATAGAGAACAAACGCTACACCTGGCACTGTTAGTGATGATCACCTGTGAGGAGTATGAGCTTGATTTGGGGAGTATCGAGGGGTTGAGGGAGTCAGACAACAGGATTTTGAGCATCATCTGTGCCCAGGCAATGTCTGCTCTGAGGGCATATGTCTGTAAGGCAATCAGTCATAGCCCTGGTGCCAGGTTCTCTGGAAGGCCCTCCCTGTACATTAGATCATTTAATAATCTGAATAATCTGATAGTATTCTGTGTGAGTTAGGACTTACCCTAATTTTTTTTTTACTTATTTTAATTTCAGGTGCTGAAATAATAATTTTAGTTGCTTAAGTAAATTATCTAGGACTGGGTGTGCCTCTGATTAGACCCCTACTCAATATATGTGTGAGAGATACAAAATCTTTTTCCTTTAAGCCTGAGATCTTCTGTTATATTTCCTTAGGATTACTTCAGCTTTCCTCTTTTTTTTTTTTCCTCAGATTTAAATTCTGAATAGGAAAGGATATGAGTTTTTATTACATGAAGAACACTCTCCCACATTCTTATTTTGAAAATATTCCAGTGTACAGAAAGTTGAAAAAATGTTGCAATAAACTTCCATGAACCCTTCATCTAGATTTGTCAGTTGTTAACATTTTGCTATACTTTTTCTTGATCTATATGGATACATAGGAATACATTTTTTCTGAACTCTTTGCATATCAGTTGCAGATATCATGACCTCTCACCCCTAAATACTTCATCCTGCATCTCCTAAGAATAAAGACCACAATATCAAACTTGTAGCCAAGTAAAGGAACAATACTTCAGTTGTGATATACTAGCCATACTGGAACATTCCCAATCCAAAACTGGTTATTGTGAAAAGGCCACGGTAGTTGGCTGGTGTAATGCCCTCCTTCTGGATTGGCACATCTTTTGATTAGCTTACAGTTACACTCCTTGTGGCAAATAATACAAAGCTGATGCTGTATAGCTGTCACCGCACCCATCAGGGGGCCTGTGATGTCACATCGTTCCCCTCTTAGTAATGCTAGGAGTGGTCAAAGTGTCACCAACCAGATGGCTCCATTGTAAAGGGTGTTCCCCCTTTAATTAGTACTCATCTGTGCGCTCATGTTTCAAAATGGTATAAATAGATTTCTTGCCAACAAGCTTTCATCCAATGTTGCCAGCATTTTTTTCTAAATCGTTCTTACAGTGAGGGTTGCAAAAATGATGGCTTTACTACTTAAGTCTTTCAACATTTTTTTCGTTGCCATTCTTCTGTAAAGATGAATGTTCCCTCTCACACCCCGCCTCCTTTTTGAGTATCACTATGGAAGCATCAATTAATTTTTTAATTTAATGTGTTATCTACCATTATTCTTTTTGGGTATCAAAATTGTTCCAAATTTGGTTGAAGCCTTTATTGTTAGAGCCTTTATTATTAGGAGGCTTTAAAAACAGGTTCGTACCATAATTGTAAAGATTAGATTTTATCTTCTTTTTTCTTTCTGAATCATTGACCAAGGTTTTACAATATTCACATCGTTTAATAAAACATTTAAATTCCCTTAGGACTCTCACAGAAGGAGGAGGAGGATGCTTTTATTGAAGAACAACACCTAGAAGAAGAGATGCTGTTGGAGATAGAGAGGTCAGCAGTGACGGAGCACTTCCTCATGAACCCAGTTGTTTTATTTGAATATTATAAGTCTTTATGAACTAGTACAGGTCTTCTATATAACATCTTATGCAACATAGGTCTTATAAAGTACCCTGGATAAACTATGTCAATCTCTACTTGAGAGACTAAAATTAGATGTTCTCATTATTCTTAAATGGAAGTATTTTTCTCTATTTTTTGCTAATTTATAAATGTTTTTGAAAGAGAAATTGAAATAACTGTAAAAAAATNGAGGGGGCACCTGAACGGCTCAGTTGGTTAAGCGTCTGACTTCGGCTCAGGTCATGATCTTGTGGTTCGTGAGTTTGAGCCCTGCGTCGGGCTCTGTGCCGACAGCGCAGAGCCTGGAGCCTGCTTCAGATTCTGTGTCTCCCTCTATGCTTCTCCCCCACTTATGCTCTGTCTCTCAAAAATGAGTAAACATTAAAAAAATTTTTCTTTAATAAAGAAAAGAAACACGTAAGTCGGAGCACCTGGGTGGCTCAATTGGTTGAGCCTGCGACTCTTGTTCTACTCAGGTCTTGATCCCAGAGCCATGGGATTGAGCCTCGTGTTGAGCCCTGCGTTGGGCCCCATCTTGTTCTCTGCGCTGAGCGTGCAGTCTGGTTAAGATTCCCTCCCTCCCTCTCCCTTTGCCCTTCTCCCTGCTTGTGCTCTCGCGCGCTCTCTCTCTCTCTCTCTGAAATAAAAGAAATTAAGCATGTAGATGTACTGTACATGTTTATTTCTATAATGGGAGGATATTTATGCATTTTTAAAATTGCTTTTTTTTGCTTAATATATAGGACCTATATTTCAATTTTTAAAAAATCTTTAGTCATTTTTGAGAGACAGAGACCGAGCATGAGCAGGGGAAGGGCAGAGAGAGAAGGAGACCCAGAATCTGAAGCAGGGTCCAGGCTCCGAGCTGTCAGCACAGAGCCTGACGTGGGGCTTGAACTCCCAAACCGTGAGTTCATGACCTGAGCCAAAGTTGGATGCTTAACTACTGAGCCACCCAGGTGCTCCAGGGCCTATGTTTCAGTGTTGATTCAGATACCTGATTCAACCATTTCAGTGACAACATAGTCATAGTGTCCCTTGTATTAACGTAGCATAATTCTTCATTCGTAATTTATGGTTCTCTACTGACATTTAGGTTATTTGCTATTAAATAACATTCACTTACTATTTAATATGAATTTCCTATTTCCTATTATTAATTTATAGTTAGGTGTTTTTTACAATTCAGTAAAAAGTTGCCATGAGTATCCACGCTTAAGTATCCTCGGTATGTGTCCCACTTTTTACTCAAGAAAATGCCTAGAAATGGAATTGTTGGGATCAGAGGATAAGTACATGTAAAATGTAGGTGGTTGGGTAGAAAGGCCATCCCAGTGCAGCCCTTACCGGTTGTGAATCGAGATGTCCATATCCCCATACCTTCACTCACTAGGCATCAATTTTTAAACCCCCTGTCGTGAAAGTTGTATTTCATTGTTTCAAATGGACATTTCTTAATTAGTAAGCTTGTGTATTTTAAAATATATTTTATTTACCTATTTTAGATTAAGTCTTGCACCTTTCTTTTTGGGATACAGTTTTTTAAAGTTTGTTGTGTAAGCAGTGTTATTACTATTAATCCTTGGGACGCTTGTGTGGCTCATTTGGTTGAGCATCTGACTCTTGGCTCAGGTCATGAGTTTGACAGTGCAAGAGTTTGGCATTCTCTCTCCCACCCTCTCTCTCCTGCTCATGTGCGTGCACGCATGCATGCTCTCTCTCAACATAAATTTAAAAAAAGTATATGTAAAGAAAAATTAAAAAAATAGAGATCGAGCCTTTATGTGCTGAATGTATGATGTAGGTTTTTCTCACTTGTCATCAGTCCTAACTTGGCTTATGGCATTACTCGCCATAGTTTGATCTTCACGTCCTGAGCTTTCATTGTGATATCTGGCCTCGGTGTCGGGACTGTAAAAGGCTTTCTCCATCCCAAGATGATGAATATATTCTATTTTCTCCTTAATATTTTTCAGGGGGTAGTTTTTCTTTTTCTCCAAGTTGTGCAGCATAATGTGCATGTACTTAGTGCTGCTCAACCGTACACTTAAAAATGGTTAAAATCCTAAATTTTATGGCACGTATATTTTGCCACAATAAAAAAATAAGTATTTTTTAAATGGAGTAAAAAAAACTTTATAGACCCCCTCTAGCTCTTTCGTAGCGTCTTTAGTAGGGACTGTTGTTTCTTTGCTTGTAACTCATTCCAGCTCTCCACCAGGGCACATAAACAGGTGCCCTCAGCCAAATGCCAAAAAGAAAGTGTAGTGGTGGTGGAGGCCATGCAGTCGATGGAGCCCAGACTGCACTGCAGCTGGGGCCCTGCTGCTTACTGGCTGTGTTCCAGGTGCTTGTCTGTCTCAGCTTCCATTTCCTCATCTTAAATCTGGAGATAAAATGGAAATAAAATCAATCATAGTACCCACCTCCTAGAATTAGGGAGACCGAATGAGACGGCAGATGTATACACTTAACCTCGCATTAGCAGATAGGAGGTGCTGTAATAACTCTGCTTGTTTTAGATCGCTGTTACAATGAAGATAATGTACATGGCATTAAATAGGGAAGTCGTTTTTTTGTTTTCCCATTTATTTGAGGCACTGCTTTTAAATCACATAAACAGATCTTTGTGTTCCTTTGGTCTTTGTTCCTGTACAAGTTGATGATACCGTGTTGTTGAAAAACAAGAGAACTAATTCTGTGACCCTATCGTATGGCTTTATGTACTGCCTTAAAGCAGATGTAAAGCATCAGAGAATAACACAGGCAGACATGAAAGCGGTGAGAACAGACTGTGTTCTGTTACTCCTGACTGTAGGGGGAAGAGCTGAGCTCCATTCTGATTTGTGCAGGGGGGAGAGTGAGGGAGGAGTACGAGGCCCAGGAGAATTGTAGAGGTGAAGAAGTACAAAGGGTCGATGAGTGTAAATGTGACCAGGCTGGCCGCGTTTGTCAGCAGACAGGCAGAGAATTCAGGAGTCCTCTTACAGAGGCTGGGACACAGAGGCCTTATCCTTCTTAAAGACTGCATGTCCAGTGAACGGCCCTCGGGCCCTGGAGAGAGACATATGCACAATCATAAGCCCTTTCTAGTAAATGCTCCAAGAAAGGGAGCGCAGGGGCTGATCATCCCATGTTGGCTAGAGCAAAGAGACCATTTCCNCCCACTGCAGCAAGCCATGCAAGCCATGCTCGAGTCTGCACCAGGCTTCCTGGGGCAGCAGCTCGATGGACTTAAGTGACCAGAGCTCTGCAGTCCTAGTTCTCAACACTGTATTCAAGTTGCTAGACTGTAAAGTCTGTGCCATTTACATTTGAGGTCTTAGATTTATATGCACTTTGGGTTGGTTGATATACACTTCATTCCTCAAAAGATTCATAAATTAGAGTCCTACACCCTGAAACATCTATACGTAACCTACGACGGGCACCAGAATGTTGACATATGCAGTGTGCCTGTCTCTACCATGGGTAAAAGATGTGTTCTACAATCTGTAGTTAAAAATGAACTCTCTTTTCGCATAGGGTATTTGATACCGTGAATAGGTGCCCCTGACTAGACATAAAACCTTATTTAACTCCTGACGTTGCTGAAGTAATACAGAACCATTTCTTGTATCTTACCTCTCTTTTACAAATTCAGTGGCAAAATGGCATTCTAGGTTCTAAACATCATGGGGCACCTGAGTGGCTCAGTCGGTTAAGCGTCCGACTTCGGCTCAGGTCATGATCTCACGATTCCTGGCTTTGAGCCCCGCGTCGGGCTCTGTGCTGACAGCTTGGAGCCTGGAGCCTGCTTCGGATTCTGTGTCTCCCTCTCTCTCTCTGCACCTCCCCGCTCACACTTTGTGTCTCTCTCTCTCCCTCTCTCTCAAAAATAAAAATTAAAAATAAATAGATAAATACTTGATTGGCTTTTGAACTTTTGAGATGCAGCCCATCTTTCAGTTAGAAACTTATGCTATTGGACGTCTGAGACGCTTGCCATTTTAAGATAATATCACTCTTTATAATCGGGCATTTTAACAAAATTAGACACCTGCTCATTTATTGTTATAACTGCTTGTCATCTCAAAACCTGTAGCTTTATTTTAAAGACAAGATCAGGTATGGTTTTATTTCCCTTCTTTGAGCAGTTTAG
>NW_027529583.1:1719426-1734935 GCF_008692635.1 Crocuta crocuta | reverse complement strand
ACCACAGCTGCAGATGACAGGTGTTCATAGTGATGTGGTCTGGCATTGCCACTTGTAAAATGCATAGAAGAGAAAGGCTAGGACCCTCTGAGTGGGAAAAGCTAGGTGGTGCTTTGAAACTTGGCGTCTTTATTGATGCCTGCACATCACAACGGTCAACCTGAAGGGAAAGTTGTAGTGTCATTGTTCTATGTAAAAGATGTCACAGGTATCACAAGTGCACGTAGTGACTTCTAGCCGTCACCCTCTAGGAAAAGAGCTACTGAGATGTAGTGCTTTTCCAAGGTTGCTACTCATATCTTCTGTTCTTCTTCCCACTTAACTGCTTTCTGGAAAATATCTTTCGTGATAGCTTCATCATGTTGCTCTCAGTGGGTGTATTTGTAGATTAATGCTCATTTCTTTTGTTTGGTTGCATCATTACATTCATAGGCAAAAGTTACACGAGGCGTGGTTGCTTCGGGAGCAGAAGGCGCAAGAGGAATTCCGAATAAAGAAGGAAAAGGAAGAGGCAGCTAGAAAACGGCAGGAAGAACAAGAGGTATGGTAATCATCAGATAAGCAGCTGACTAGTTAACCAAAATAACTCCAAGAGTTACAGATTTTGAACTTAAAAGAATGGATATTCTCCATTTTACCAGTGGTAAAACTTTGCATTTACTTTCCTTCCGTGTACATTAAATGTTTTTAAAAAGTGAAAAGAATGACCTTTCCTTTTCTTGTTTCTGTAAAGAGAAAGTTAAAGGAAGAATGGGAAGAGCAGCAGAGAAAAGAGAGAGAAGAGGAGGAGCAGAAGCTGCAGGAGAAGAGAGAAAGAGAGGTGATTCCTGTCACAGGAGGATAAACGCGCTGCGTATCCTCTTAGTGCGCACACCGGGGCGGGGCCGGGGCTGAGGAATGAGCTGTAGGCCTGTCGGGGCTTGAGCTTCGTTTTCCTGTTGAGGAAGAGCCCTGTTTTTAGTATAGTTCCACACTACAGTTTCCTTATGATGCTCTTCTTTGGGTCTGTGCAGTGGCACATACCTTAAGTTAAGATTTTCCTGCAACTCCCTATCTTCCTCTTTATACAAGGAATTGGCAAACTTTTTCTGTAAAGGCCAGAGAGTAAATATTTTAGGCTTTGTGGTTTGCGTGGTTTCTCTTGCAAACATCCAACTCTGTTGGTGTGCCATGAAAACAGCCATAGATGATACATAAATAGATGGTTGTGGCTGTGTTCCAATAAAATCTTCTGGTTTTACTACTCAAAACAGGCAGCTGGCCTCTGCTTTACACTTTGTACCACTCTAATGCAAGTGTTTTTTGCTCTGGCCCTTCACATTCACACCAGAGTGTTTTTCTCAAGTTCCGTTGTATACGGGTTGACTCATTTAGAGAATATTTTGTATAGTTTCCACATTTATTTAGTAAATGAGACACTTAACTGCTTATGGCATGTTAGCAAGAATGAAATGATTGAAAGAAATCACATGAACTCAGATATTGAGGAATTAGGAAATATTTTTGGTTGCTAAATCTTGACTCCCTTTCCAACTTGGCTATAAAGGTCATTGTAGCTAACACATAGTCACTCATTAAAGAAAGAAATCTATAGAGTCTGTGTATCTATCTTCCAGGATCTTTTAAAGATTGCTTTGATGTATTTTGCTGCTGTTCCTTACTGCTGTGTATTTATTTACAAGATCCCACAGCTCATCATTCCTTGACTGATTCATCAGGATGTATCTTTTCTGTCATGTCCCCAAGTTTGAATAGCATAAAAGTGGGTAGTTAGTCACCTTATCATGGAGAAAAATGGATTTGTTTATCCTAGTTGTGATAGGGTAGAAGCAGCCTCCATGAACCTTGTTTTCTGTGTCTCTGGCCTTCAGTTAACTGCAGTGCAAATATTTAACACCCTTTTTTGAGAGCTGCGTTACAAATGAGGAGACCATGTTAGGTTTTTAGAGGGCAGGAAAACTGGTGGGAGCTTGTCATTGTTTTATAGAGTAATGGATTCCCATTTTAACAGTAGAATGTTGTCAGTTGAGGTCTTTCTGGCATCAGATAAAAGCTAAGGCTTCTTTAAAAAAAAAATCTTTTGTTTGAAAGAAAGTCTGGTGAGCCATTACAGAAAGGCACGTAAAATGAAGTAGGTTCTAAGCATGTATAAAGACGTGTGCAATCTGTGTTTCTGCTGTGTGCTGTGTACTTTTCTAGTAGATGGAGATAGCGCAGTGAAAAAGACAGTCCTTGCTCTCCTTGAGTTTTTTAGATGGGGGACCCAGATAATCAAAAAATAATGTTAAGTGCTAGGAGATCATGGTAAATGCTATAAAGAGAGAAAGCAGAGCCATGTGATAGTGATTAGGGGTAGGGATGTACTTCTTTAGATTGCTTCATCAAGGAAAACTTGTCTAAGGAGCTGATGTTTGAGCTGACATCTGAGTGTAGAGATCTTGGGGAGAAGGCATCCAGGCGGAGGGAAGAGACCTGAGCACGAAAAAATGTCAGGGTGCCTGAAATCTTAGAGAACAAAGCAGAGAGCAGCAGGGACTAGGGAGGGAGTCAGGGAGGTAGGCAGGGTCAGATCATGTAAGGCCTCCTAGATTGGGAAGAGGAGTTTGGGTTTTATGTAGAGTGGGTATAGAGTGACCGGTTAGAAGGCTGCTGTTCCAGATAGGACATGATGGTTTCGACAAAGGGAGTGCTTCGTTAGAAGGACACAGATCTGGGGTGTGTGGAGGCCGAGTCAGTGGGACTCCGGCCTGGAGATTGAATGGACAGGGAGGGGAAGGAAAAGGAGAGGAATTCCAGTTCTACTTTTTAGGCTGTTAGTCGGAACAGCCAGCAAACGGCAGCACCAGTTACAAGCTGTGGGGGTGGCCAGTTGGCGGGGGGTAGGGAAGAGCTAGAGCTGCGCCCTGGGGCACGTTAAGCCCACTCCGTGTGGCCAGGCAGAGTTCTCGAGCAGCCGAATGGACGAGTCTTCTAGGTCATGCTCTCAGGGTCTGGGAGAGAGAGGTCTGTCAAGAAGAATTTAAAATGTTCTGTTTAAATGGCAGCGAGTTCAGAATTAGAATGGTTTATTGCAGGATTTCCTTTGCCTTTCCAAAAAGTTTGAGATTTTGTCATCAGCCTGGATTACTACTGTTCATGTCATAATTTAACCTCTGTTAAGTGTGGATGATGTTTCATCTGAGCATTGCGTTTTGTAATATTCACTGATACTAGATCGCTCCTCTTAAAAGCTNAGTGAAACTTTTATAAGACTGTGTTTTGCACTGTGAGCTGTTCAGTGTCCTCTTTGAATAAACATTCTCAACCATGTGTCCTTTGAAGGCCTTTCAGAAGATCTGTGCTGTAGAGAGCAAACTAGAACCCGAAGCCTTTTGTGTGTATGGTTTCTTTTTGTTGTTGGGGTTTTTTTTTAATTGTTACACTTGAGAGTCTTAACCAGAGAAACCAGAGGAGACTTTCCTGACTTGCACGTTTTCATTAGTCCTGTGTTTGCACCATTTGTAGGAAGCTGTGCAGAAGATGCTGGAGCAGGCTGAATCTGAGGTATTTTTAAACCTTCCATTCAGAATTTGAGACCAGTGAACACTTCTATAAAAACAGTTCTAGTAACGTTAATTTTGTGGTAAGCTATTTAGGTCAGCTCTGAATATCGGAGTCTCTCTCGTGGCTCCGTGACTCTTCAGAGCAGCGCCAACAACAGCGGGAGTTTTCTGACGAACAAAAGCAAATGGTATCGGATCAGCCCTGTGGATGGTGCTTATTTATAGTCCTTAAAGTGTGTGTGGGCAACATGACATGCTGTTGCCCCAAAATAGAGCAGCTTAACATTCCCTTGGGTGGCTCCCCGACAAGTCCTTTGACCCTGTTCAGAACGGATGGGCAGGGGGCAAGCCTTGGCGACTGCTGCTGGCAGCCACAGCGCTGCCCGTTGCGGGCAGTGAGCGGAAGCCAGCAGCCACCCCGTTGCGTGTCTCCAGACAGTTGTTTGCGTGTTATAACCCAAATGTATATATTCTTAGCTTGGTTTTTTTTATTTTTGGCCAAAATATTTGGATACTTCTGAAACATCAAGTTCTTCGTGGATTTTTACACCACCAGTAAAGTCATGGTTATTTTCAACAGTTGGAAAATGGTGCCACATGGCAAAACCCAGAACCACCCATGGACTTAAGGATAATGGAGAAAGACCGGGCTAATTGTCCATTCTACAGTAAAACAGGAGCGTGCAGATTTGGAGATAGGTAATTAATTTTGCTTTATCGTGAATCGAAACGTCAANTCGTGGCCGAGCCCGGCGTCCCTTGCCCTCCTTTGCAGCTTCGCCAAGACCTTTTGCTTTTCCTTCTCTTCCTGTGCTTGCGTGGGTCCGCGTGGGACGGCTCAGACGGGGAAATGACGGATCGCAACAGACTGGAGTAGCTTGGCTTTCTTTTTTTTGAATGACTGACACTGTGCACAAGAGAGGAATTCAAAAATGGGCATGCCTCAACAAAGTAAAATTAATTAAAATTTTAAACATTGGCTGCCCAGAGGGCCAGCCGTGAAAGGACCCAAGGGAGTGAGGAAAAGTATTGTCCTTCCCCATCCTCTCTGCTCTGACTCCAGAACAGACCCTGGGTGCAGAAACTGACTGTAGCAGCCGTCACGTTGAGAAAGTTACTTAAACCTTCCATGCCTTAGTTTTCTCATTTGTAAGACCAAGATTAAAAATGGTATCTCCCTTCAAAGGGAGGCGGTTGTGAGGCTGCAAGGAACGCATGTGGAGAAAGCACAAGAGCCGTGGTGGGCACACAGCACACACTGTCTTTAGTGTTTGCTGCTGTTTTCATTTTGTCCTGGTTGCCCTTATTCTCTGAGACACTCAGTTCCCCGCCTCCTTTGACTCAATGTTTTCGCAACAGGACTTTCATGTGGAACAGAACTAAATGTCAAGGTCTTCATTCATTAGCAAACATTTAAAAAGTATATCCAGGAGGCACTGGTGATTTTTATAATTTGTCTTAATCATGAATGAACAACTCAAAGTACATAAACAGTTCATAATGGTGAGTTAGTCTATCCAAGACAAAACCTGATTATTGCTAAACGCTCTGCAGAAGAGAGCTAATTATTTCTTAGTGTCATTTTAATCTTGAGCAGGATATGAAAAGGCAAACTCATACGTATTTAATGAGAAAACTATATGTTGTCGCTCATTTTATTCAAAAAATTATCCAACCATGAGTTTCATTTCCTTCTTTGAAAATATGACCTTTCTCTTATTTTTCATTTGTCATGTAAGCCCTCATACCTTTACATTTTTTAAGAGCAATGGCTCTCAACCCAGGTGCACATTAGAATCCTCTAGAAAGCTTTAAAAAGTTTGTGTCCTACCTCAAGTTGAGTAAATCTGTGAGACTTGGGCAGCCTTACTTTTGAAAGGCCCTCAGACGTTTCTCATGCATCCTGGGTTGGGAGCCACTGATGAAGGAGGTGTGGCTCCTTCTGCAGTTTAGAGCTAGGCTTGTGTAAACCCAGAATATCTGTAAAAGGGCTCACAGGATGCGGTCAGTACTGAAAGCCTCCTCTTGAAGAACTAGGAACTAAGGAAAGGAGAAGAGACTTGATTCCCCTTTGTACCTTCACAGCGTTTGCTGAACATTTGCTTAATTTCATCAAGAAGTAGTCATAATTGATCTTAAACACCTCCCACCAAAGAGGACAGTTGAGACTCGATACACATTCACATTTATGTGGGTAGCCGAACCAGATTGCATCTAAGGTTTTCTAGCTGCCGGACTCCTCATTTATGATGTATCTCTAGCATTTCCTTGAATTTGAAGACTGCTCATGTGATTCTGAATTCTCCTTTCGATGGGCAAAAATGAGAAAAGGGGAGACGGCCTGAATGATTTCAGGAAATCAGCCGGCACTACTTGTTTGCGGGAAGGANCTATTTTTCCCCTTCTCCTCCCCCATGGTCCTCCGTCAGGTTCCTCCTAATCCTCCTATACGTGCAAACATATGGTATCTGTCCTCCTCTGCCTGACTGTCAGGCTTTTAAAACCCAGCCCTGAGAATCATTTCAAGGAGATGATTGGCAGTGATCAGATTAGTTTGTGAACATTTCTTAATATTTTCCTTGGCGCATGAAATTGAGAACATTTGGGTACTTTCATCATTCAAGTGATGAATTGTGAAAGCAGATTCTATGCAAGGAGCAATTTCAAAATCCAGCACCATCCCTGCAGACAATGAAGCTGTTCCCCTTCTACAAAGAGCCGCAGTGACTTGCTCCAGAACCACACAGCTGTTCTTTGCTCTTGAGGCTTGACCCATCATCAGACAGACACTTCTATAACCTAAGCGTTTCTTCTGTGGTTTCGTTTTTGTAATTAGTACGCAGTTCAATTCTAGAACCTTTCTGGAGTTGATACTTCTTGGAGTCACAGCTTTGAGGGGAGTTCTCTTTTTTGTTTTTTTTGTTTCCCTTCTGAAAACATAATTGCTGATGAAAAATAAAACTTATTTATCAGAGTAGTTATTTATAACTCACTGAGTTCCAGGAGTGATTTAAACAGGGCTTGTAATCTACTCTGCACTACGTTTACCGAATGAAAAGGAAAGGAGGAGAAAGCGAGCTATTGTGAATGTGCAGTACATTTGGCCCTGGATTGTTACATAGCCTGGGCAGATAATGGCCTATTTAGTTCTTACCAAAAAAGGAAGAGTGAGTGGTATCTCTGGAAAGACCAGAGATTTTCCAGGCATCAGATTCTACATGTTTCTCCCATGGAATACTGCTTAAAGACCTGGAGTAAGGAGATGGACAGTCACTTTGACAGATGTTTTATTAACAGCTGCTTACATAATTTTCCCAAAACTGTTTCTTACAGAGACCGAGTAAATGGTCGCAGCCTAATTTCAGCATGTAACTTGATTCTGTGAGGCACAGAGGTAGTGAGAACCTCGAGTGCTCCCCCAGGAAGGGAAAAAGAGGTGCAGTCAGTTGGCTACACCTGAGGGGGCAGCTGGATTCCACACGGTTCACAGGCTGATCTTGGGCCAGGGTAGTATCTTATTATGTGATTTTGTGGCAGTCTTACTCTCCTCCACTAACTGCATAATAAGTAAATAGCACTGCTTAAACCATGGCTCCCCAAACATGGCTGACCTTTAGAATCAGGTGGGGAGAGTTACTGTGAAAATATGGGTTCCCCATCCTGAGATCTTAACAGATGGTCTGGAACAACCTGAGAAATCTCCATTCTTTCCAGGCGATTCTGGGAATCACACAGGTTTGGTACCACACCTTTAGATTGCCTTTCCAGATCGCTCTGGTCTTAGCTGACATCTCAGTAGGAGCTATCGGGCTGACCCCGAATGAACTCCAGTTGTATGGACTGTCTCCAGGCCAAGTGGGGATTTTCCCTAGATGGGGACTTTGGCTCTATTCCAAAACTCAAATGCTCATTTGACACCTTGGGAACTAGAGCCAAGTTCATGAGCAGAATTTTAACCTTGTTCAATTGGTTCCTTGGTGAAGTCTCTATGTGCTTTGTACTTGGAAAATTCTGATTCACCACGAACACTGTAGTCAGGTTGAACTTTCACTCTTTGTGCTGCTGGTAGCCCTCCTTGGGAAGATGGATCTCATCACAAGGTCTCTAATGGAATAATCTATCTAGGAGGGTCTTTGAACATTTCATGTTAATGGACACTGCGCATCTCTGAACTGGGTATGATGTATGGGGGGCACTTTGTATCCGTTGTCTCCCCCAGTGCACACAGTGAGTAGGAGTTCAACATGTAGTCATTTCAAGGCCATTGACTTTTCTAACACTTGCCTTGGTCTCCAGCTTTTTTTCTTCCTACATTGTAGGGATTTTTTTTTTTTCCTGAAAACTTTGTCTCAACCAATTTTTTAAGTAGAAACCTAATAGGAGAATTTAATGATCTGGAACCTTGAACTACATTTCTCCCCCTCATTTTCAGAGAAGGAAGTAAATAAACTCATGTAAACTAACCTGATTTAGTTTAAGATGTGAAAAGAAAAATATCCTTCCTAATGGTTACCCTCCTCATTACATGAAAACTAATTGTGTTCATCACACCAGAATGGGAACGGGCACTAGACTGTAGGCTAACTCCGATCTCGTGAACCCTCTCTTACCAGCCATGTGACCCGGATAAGTGTTTTTCTCTAGGCCTCAGCTTCCCTCTTTACAGAGTGGGGGAAATACTGGCCCCGACTGTCCTGACTGGTCGTGAGGATCACAGGAAGAAATATAAGAATGCCATGAAAACCACGAAATGCTTATACACACGTGAAACTGAAGTATCCCGTTAGCTCGAAACGCTTAGGGTACCCTACTGTCTGGGCACGGACTTAGTTGAAGATCGTCTAGAACCAGGATCATATTGCTCTCCCCTTCCTCCTGAGGCCCCCATCCCGTATCTACATGCCTGTCACCACAGTCCGTCGTGGCAGCGGACCTCCTTTTTTCCTGCGCTTTCACACGTAGGCGCCTTTGTGAACGTCACCAAAAGGCGGTTGAGTGGCATATGAACTTGGGAATAATTCCCAACTTTACATCTTCATGAGAGCAAGTATATTGGTCAGTCTTAGAACAGTTTGGATACTGAGATGCGATGTCTGGATAGGGTTTATTGTCTTGCAAGTAAGTGGAAACAACCTAGTTACTTGGGTCTCTGTCCCAGAGTATAAGGCGAGCTTTTGATATTCTGTCAGATTGCTGCATTTAAGTCTCCCTTTGGTATGCAGGTGCTCACGTAAACACAATTTCCCATCCTCGAGCCCCACACTTCTGATTAAAAGCATGTTTACGACATTCGGGATGGAGCAGTGCAGAAGGGACGACTATGACCCTGATGCGAGTCTAGAGTACAGTGAAGAGGAGACATACCAGCAGTTCCTGGACTTCTATGATGACGTGCTTCCCGAGTTCAAGAACGTGGGCAAAGTGATCCAGTTCAAGGTGGGCGTGCACGATGCACAGGAAGGAGGGGGCTGCTCGCTTCCCACCAAAGTGCCCCGTGGGACACGCGTGCTAGGGCGCAGGCTGCCTGCCTGGGCTGGTGTGCGCATGGGTGCGGCACCCAGCCCGCCGGTGGGCACCCAGGCGCTCAGTACATGTGACTTCCTTCACCACCACCCCCTCGGGCCCTGTGCAGTAGAGGGACTGCATGAAATCCTGACTGTACTGGTGTGCTGGTTCCTGGATGCCTGGGTCTAGATGGATGGAAGGATCTCTCACCTGTTCATAGTACCTTTATGGTCTAACTCTTTCGCAGCCCGTGAACTCCCAGAATAAGATCGTGCACGTAGCCCTCCCAGCGTTGGTTTAGAGGCTGCGTGTGACGGAGGATGCGCCCCCCTCCCTCACTCCCCTCTAGGTGAGTGGGTCTCACCTAGAGCCGCGGTGTATGCAGTGGAACACCACTTACTGAATTGGTCGCATCACGTTGATGGTGCCCGCTTGCAGCCTCCATCCAAGGAACCTATTCGGTCTTCTGGAGCCACCCAAGGAAAGAAACCTTGATTCCTTTTTTTGACATTGTTCTTCTTCATTCAGTACTCTCAATACTAAACATGGTGTCCCTCAAATCATGGCTTGTGGTGCAGCGCACTGGCTGAAAAAGAGCCTTTCAGATTACACATAGTTCTTTGAAAAGATTCCTGAAGGCAAGAATAAAGGCAGAGGTCAGTAGCCGCTGCTCTCAGGACCCGGGAATTGAATCCTAGCATAGTGAGGCCTCCTAGCTCATCTGTGATTTGATGAGATCCGAACCTGAATGATTTTGCTATGTGAGGGTGGGGAAAATGCCCCATAATTTGAAGGGAAAAAAAGGAATAAAATGCTTTTTTTTCTTCCCCCTGCTGGTTGGCACTGACGGGGCCAGGCCGGGAACAGGGCCACTGTAAGCACCCAGCAGCACTCACGGAAGGCAGAGCGCCACTGCCGTCCATTGAATGCAGAAGTTAAAAACTATGTATTTTAGGCCCTTTACCTTATACTTCTGTGGCGCGCCCCTTAGGGTCTTCATGCCACTTTTCGGCGCGGGCAGCGAACACGAGAGCGGAAGGGCCAGGGCCGGCCCCACACAGCACACGTTAGAAGCGCCGCCGAGGAGTCCGTGTGCTTTGACTAGCCCTGCTTTCGAGCGTGTCATTTGCCCTCTTCCTGCCTCGGCCTTATCCCGAAAGGGAGGGAATGGGACCGCATCAGTGCTGGCTGATCTGTGGGACCATCTGGGGGGCCCTGCGCTGTACCCCTCTGTGAGTGCTCCTGCTTAGTGGGGACCCCGGCGTTCCTTCCAACAGGCTGCACCCACTAGCCGTGCTGTGGTTTTTGCTTTGGTTTAGAATTTTATCAGCCACGCGCGTGCTAATCACATTGGAAGTTCTAAATGGAAAGGCGTTTAGTAAGAAAATTTCCAAAACGTTGACTTCATCATGGAGAATTAGTGGGTCCTTGGGAGCCACTGGGTTAAATGATCTCTAAAGTTGCTGGTGTAACTGACACGGCCTCCACAGGCCTTTCGGTCCTCCTGCCAAGGATGGGGTTAGAAATTATCATTAGGATCTGCCCCTGTGGATACTCTAATTAAAATACTCTAGAACAAATTTGTAATAATGTAGATCCATTCTGAAAATAAAAACTAAACATGTGTATCAATTATTTGGAGACCTTCTTACACCATTAAATAAACAAGTCCTATTTGTCTTTTTTTTTAAATTTAAGTTTATTTTAATTCCAGCATCGTTAACATACAGGGTTAGTTTCAGGTGTACAGTATAGGGATTCAACAATTGTATATATTTTTCAGTGCTCATCAANTGTCATTCTTTTCATTGCCACGTAGTATTCCATTGTATAGATAAACCACATCTTCTTGATCCATTCGTCCGTTCATGGACATTTAGGCTCTTTACATGATTTGGCTATTGTTGAGAGTGCTGCTATGAACAGACGTGTCCTTTTAAATTAGTGTTTTCATTTTCTTTGGGTAAATACCCAGTACTATTACTGGATCATATGCTAATTCTGTTTTTAGTTTTTTGAGGAACCTCCATGTTGTCTTTCACAGTGGCTGCACCAGTTTGCATTCCCGCCAACAGTGCACAGTGGTTCTTTTTTTTCTGCATGCTTGCCAACACTAGTTGTTTCTTCGTCATTTTGGCCATTCTGACAGGTGTGAGGTGGTATCTCAGTGTGGTTTTGATCTGTATCTCCCTGATAATGAGTGATGTCGAGCTNCTTCCCATTTTTAAAAATTTTTATTATTTTTTAGAAAGTTTAGTATCTATTTTTGAGAGAGAAAGCACGAGCAGAGAAGGGCAGAGAGAGGGGGAGAGAAGGAATCCCAAGCAGGCTCCACACTTAGCGTGGAGCCCGATGCAGGGCTTTAACCCACAACTGTGGGATCACAATCTGAGCCAATATCAAGAGTTGGACACTTAACCGACTGAGCCACCCAGGTGCCCCTGTCTTCCCATTTTTACTTGGATTATTTGTTTTTTGGGGTGTTGAGTTGTGTAAGTTCTTTTTATATGTTGGATATGAACCCTTTATTGGATATGACATTTACAAGTATCTTCCCCCCATTCCACAGGTTGCCTTTTATTAGTTTTGTTGATTTTTTTTTTTTTTTATGTTTTATTTATTTCTAGGAGAGAGAGAGAGCGCGAACAGGGGAGGGTCAGAGAGAGAGGGAGTCACAGACTGAAACAGGCTCCAGGCTCTGAGCTGGCAGTCAGCACAGAGCCCGACGCGGGGCCTGAACCCACGAACCGCGAGATCATGACCTAAGCGAAAGTTGGACGCTTAACCGACTAAGCCACCCAGGCGCCCCTAGTTTTGTTGATTTTTACCTCTACTGTGCAGAAGCTTTTTATTTTGATGAAGTCCCAATAGTTTTTTGCTTTTATTTCCCTTGCCTCAGGAGACTTATCTCCAAAAATGTTGTTTCCGCTGATGTCGGAGACATTACTGCCTGTGCTCTCTTCTAGGATTTTTTTTTTCCTCTTCTAGGATTTTTATGGTTTTAGGTCTCACATTTAGTTCCTCCATCCATCTTGAGTTTATTTTTGTTTATGGTGTGACAAAGTGGTCCGGTTTCATTCCTTCGCATGTTTTCCCAGCACCATTCATAAAAGAGGCTGTCTTTTCCCCATTGCTTATTCTTGCCTCCTTTGTTGAAAATTAATTGACCATATAATCGTGGGTTTATTTCTGAGCTTTCTGTTCTGTTCTGTTTATCTGTGTGTCCAGATTTGTCATTTTTGAAGGCAAATGATCAAATGTTCAACCCGATGAGTAATAGAAGAGTGCATATTAAATGAGATTATTCACACCTGTCAGGTGAAAAGTTATAAATTCTGGTAATACCAAGACTGGGCGAGGAAGTGCCCATTAGTAAAACCACTTCAGAGAGCAGTTTGTCAATACCTAGTCAATACCAGTTATGCATACCAGAGAAATCGTACCCAGGGAGGCCCGTTCAGGGATGCAGATTGCAGCACTGTTGATGAAAACTTGGAAGCACCTTGGATATTTATCATGAAAGGAGTAGCTAAATAAATGTGATAATGGGATCTATCCAGCATATAGTTAAAATGAGTCATGTTTGTGTGATCATACCTTGAAAAAAGAGTGTAAAATATATACTATTTGTGTAAAAATTGTACAAAGCAATACTTTACATCGTTTGTCAACACATATACAAGTTTCTTTACATATGTAAATATAAATATACCCATATATTCACATAAAGCATACCCATTTATTCATAATAGACCTGTCTGTACATAATATACCTATGTATTTTATGGCATGCATATATGTGTATGTGCCTGTCTGTGTGCATATAGACGTGTGTGTGTGCACATGCGTTTCCATTTGGAGTGTGAAGGACACTCCAGCCTCAGGCTAATGCTCTTCCATGCATTGGGGGAGGGAGAACAGGCAGAGGGGGTTTCAACTGGGTCTTTCATGTTTTGCATACTTAAACATTCTTAGTCAAAAATGGAAAGCCTTAGTGTGGAATCTGGGTGGTGTTATGTATGGGTTGATTTTTGTTCTCTGTGTTTTTATGTATGTTTGAAGCGTTTCATGTCTATGAAAAACGCATCTAAATCAACAGGGATCATCTGATCATTGGGGCCTGCAATGCTGCCGTGTGCTGAAGCATGCCTTAAATAGAGCTGCAAGTGGTATCATAGCTGGGTTTTGGAATCTTCAAATGATAACTACTTTTGGTAGGGTTACCTGTACAAGGTGCCGATGATGACTGGGGGTGGGGCTTTTCCTTCATTTTTCTTTTTAAGATTTTTTTTTAAAGTTTTATTTATTTATTTTGAGAGAGAGAGCGCGCACAAGCTGGGGAGGATCAGAGAGAGGGCAAACCCCAAGCAGGCTCTGCACTGGCAGCATGGAGCCCAACGTGGGGCTTCAACTCACGAACCATGATACCATGACCCGAGCAGAAAGCAAGAGTCGGACACTGAGCCGACTGAGCCACCCAGGTGCCCCTTCCTTCATGTTTTTTAAATCACATTTTTTGTTGCCCCTTAGGTCAGCTGCAACTTGGAACCTCACCTGAGAGGCAATGTGTATGTTCAGTATCAATCGTAAGTATTTGGAACATAAACATCTTCACATTTTGTCACGGGATAGTGTTGTGATTATGTTGCCATCTGGGGTTTTTTCCCCACTAAATATATGGCTTTCATATGCATGGTATTTTTAAAAATGTAAATATCAAGAGTTGATATAGAAATATATAGAGAAGGGATTTGAAAATGCATTTGTATTTCATTCGTTGTATACTTACATAGCTTGGAGCCTTTCACAATAGTTCTGTTTTTACTTATGCAGTTTTAATAATTAAAATACAAACTGGAAAGGGGGAACTAGGATAGAGAAGAGCAAAGTATGCAGCGCAAGAGCTGCCAATTGAAGCCCCAGGTAATCTCTGTGCATCTGGCCGGCTGAGAGAGCAGACAGTGTGTCATTTCTGCCTGTCTTACTGTTGCTCTGGGCCACACCATGGCCAGTGGGTTGAATTAACCATTGTAATAAGAAAAATAGCACTGCTGGCTGAGAAAGGAGAGGCTCCGATGGTGGTAAACGCTTCTGTGTTTGGAACGGGCCGATCTTGGTGTACGCACCTTTGACTCTGGCCGACGGCCGTGCATCAGAACGTGCCGGAGGGTTAGTACAAAGTGCTCCTGAGTAGATGGTGAGCGCCAGGAGCTTGAGTGCTCTCACGAGGGCTCCCTCGGAAAAAGCAGTGAACTTGGTGGGCCTGTGATGCGCCAGTAGGTCTCATCTGCATACTAGAACGTTACTGTGAAATGCACGCTTTCACGTGTGGTTTTCTAAAGGGAAGAAGAATGCCAAGCGGCCCTGTCTCTGTTTAACGGACGATGGTACGCAGGCCGGCAGCTCCAGTGCGAATTCTGCCCAGTGACCCGGTGGAAAATGGCCATTTGTGGTAAAATACCGCATGATGCTTCTGCCCCATTCATTCCAGTGTTGTAGAAAAGGACATTCTTAAGGGAAAAAAACCAATCTTTTAAAGGGATGAAACTTAGCTTTTGCCTCGCACTACACGCGCAGAGGCCATTCTGTAAAGGACCTCCCGTTTTGGATCTCCCATGGACGGTGGGTCACTTTCTGGAGGTGACCGAAGTCCCAGTGTGTCACTAGCTGAGTGGAGGCTAGAACCCCCACGTTCTGGTCCTCAGCCCTGGGCTCAAAAACTTGAGGAGGCCTGAGGAGCTGTGTCAGTGGGAGGCCGCCTCTCCCTCGTGGCTGTCGGGGGCCCCCTCACCTGCAGTCCTTGGCCCCCCTCACACAAGCTAGCTTTGTTTCCCCGTCTTTATCCCTAACGAATCTGCTGTTCTCTCTGCCACCTAAGACACTCTAACATGTCCTGCCTCGCTTGAAAGACGTGTGCTTGTGCAGTAGAGACCCATAGGAGCGGGGGTGGGGTGTGTGTGTGTGTGTGTGTGTGTGAGAGAGAGAGAGAGAGAGAGCGAGTGCGAGCGAGCGCGTTCGGTCCGACAGACTCACTGCTCTGTGGCCGCCCAGCCCAGGGATGAGTCTGTCCTGGGACTAGCCGGCAGTTCCGAAGGCCTCGTCGCTTCGTTTGTGTCACGCGGCTTAGCTATTATTATTGAACTATTATTGTTGAACTGGTCCGGGAGCAAAGAGATGGAGCGGTCGTGCCTTAGGGGAGCGCTTCTCTTACCCTTTACTTTTCTTGGCTTTTCACTTGCCTGCCTAAAACCAGTTATGAAAAAGAATCTATGATTTATGAATTCTTTATCTTCAGCAGCCTTGGGCTTAATGGATGCTGTCACTTAAAAACCTTTTATGGAAGGGGCGGGGAGAATTTAGACTTCCTTCCTTTGGAAAGCACAACCGTTCCGCCTTAAGTCTGAAAGCCTGTGGGCTGCGAGAGACGGAACTGGAACTGCCCCCCCCTCCCCCCGAAGGCAG
>NW_027529583.1:1718943-1719268 GCF_008692635.1 Crocuta crocuta | reverse complement strand
GACACTTCAGTGAGGTACCTCTGGGTGTGACATTGACTCCCCCACAGCAGGACACTGTTACACTTGTGTTAAATAACCGCTTTGTGATCCTCCCTCGGAACTAAGGACAGTGAGCAGTTTTTGTGTGTCCTCATTATTGCTCATTTGTAGACCCTCTTTGGGGAGATGCCTGTTTAGATACTCGGCCCCCTGCTAATTAGGCTGACTTTCCGTTACTGGCTTGTAAGAGTGGTTGGCCAGACAAGCCCCTTATTGCAGATAAGATTTGCAGAGGTTTTCTCCCATCACGCGGGCTGCCTGTTCACTTGGATCATGTCCTGTGAAG
>NW_027529583.1:1717817-1718560 GCF_008692635.1 Crocuta crocuta | reverse complement strand
AAATGTCCTGTGAAGAACAAAAGGTTTTAGTTTTGATGAAGTCTATTTTATCCGTGTTTTTTTTCTTTTTTTGCTTATGCTTTTCGTGTCCTAAGAATCCATTGCTCAGCCCCATGTCCCGAAGATTTCACTTGTATGTTTCCTTCAGAGAGTCGTATGGTTTCATGTCTTACATTTAGGACTGATCCATCCTGTCTTTTTGTATATGACGTGTGGTGTGGAGGGATTTCACTTTCAACTCTTGTACATATTTGGGGAATTTACTGATTGAAAAGAAAAAGTTTGGAAACCTCAAGAGGATCTCTGAATTGTTCAGATACATTTCACCTTTGACAGGAATCTTCCATATTAAAAGCATTTGGTAAATTTAAAAGCATCCGGCCCGTGTTTACCATCCTCTTAGAGTGTGAGGAAAACACAAGGTCCTCCACTTGTACTGGGCTGTCTTCGGGCCAGTGGCTGGGTCCCGCCAGCAGCGTGCGGTCAAAGCCCCCAGGCACAGGGACTCGGGAGGGCTCGGGTGTTCAGTGTGAATTAGGGCTCTGCCCTGCCCGTCGCTGGGACGGTGCAACCCCGAGAGCAAGGATGAGGCCACCATTTGTTCGCTCGCACTGCACACCGTCATGCAGTCGGGGAACAGGAGACTCTGGCTACTTGAAACCCCGATTTGTTACCTTTCACGGTTGCCATTTGTTAGACCACTTGATTCTTTTTGAAATTCTGGGAACCAGAGCTATGACATC
>NW_027529583.1:1717463-1717812 GCF_008692635.1 Crocuta crocuta | reverse complement strand
AAAGGGTCGAGCGCCAGCAGTAAATGGTGTTTCCTCACTGTGCCCTGGCAGGTCTGTTTGAAATACAGCAGTGTCCGCGAGGCAAGCACTGCAACTTCCTCCACGTGTTCCGAAACCCCAACAACGAGTTTTGGGAAGCGAACAGAGACATCTACCTGTCTCCGGAGCGCACCGCCGCCTGCTTTGGCAAGGGCCCGGACCGGCGCGAGAGGCCCGGCCACCACGACGACTACTACGGGCGGCCCAGGAGGCGGAGGAGCCCGAGCCCGGCGCATTCCTACAAGAGAAATGGGGAAGCCGAGAGGAAGAGGAGAAGCGGCCACCGGGGGAAGAAGTCTGACAAACACCC
>NW_027529583.1:1711682-1717271 GCF_008692635.1 Crocuta crocuta | reverse complement strand
CGGCAGCGGGGGGCGGGCCAGCCGGAGCCCCAGCTCCTCCCGCTCCAGGAGCCGTGGCAGGAGGAGGTCGGGCAGCAGAGACAGAGCGATGCAGAGTCCCAGATCCAAATAAACCCATTTTGTTCTGAAATGATCGGGTATCTTCTTTATGACAGCTGCTTCCTGCTTGGGTAGTCGAGGGCTCTGAGCTCAAGGTGTTAGCAAGTCTGGCAGGAAGAACCCGATTTCAGAACACTTGTATTCTCTGAGAATCCGTGTGTGTAGTATAGAAAACATAAACTGTATAGATAATGTGAAAATGACTTGTGATCCGAACCCTTGNNGGACGTGTACAAGTATTTTTTTACACAGAGATCGTACGTGGCTGCAGTTGAATACGCTTTTCTTCCTGCGCAAAACCTCCTATGTTGTCAAGCCCCTTCTTATTTTTCTTACCGCAGGGTGCGACCAATCAGTTTATTCCACCCTATTCCTACTGATGGATTTTAACGTTATCTTTAATTTTGCATGATTAAAAGAATCCAGTGCTTTAAACAATCCTGCTGCGGGTCTCCTTACTCTCACACATTTCTGACCATTTCCTTAGGATAAATTCCATTATATCCAGAGATAGGACTGCTGAAGCATTTCCAAATTCCCCTCTGGAAAGGCTGCAAAAAGTTCACTCTCTCAGTAATATATTTTTCTATTCCCACAAGTTATTTTAACCTTTGCCAGTTTGGTAAATTTTATGTTGAGCTCTTTGTTTCTCTATGTATTGGCTAAGCCAGACACTTTTTCTGTATTTAATGGCTGTTAAATCGGGTTGTTTGCCCTTTTAATAATCTATTGGATTTTTCTACATACAATAGCTGAGCAGGTTTTTGACTTTACAATTCACTTTGCTTTAAAGTACTTAAAGGGAGTGGCTCCTGGGTGGCTCAGTCGGTTGAGCGTCCGACTTCGGCTCTGGTCATGATCCCATGGTTCCTGAATTCGATCCCTGTGTCAGGGCTCTGTGCTGACAGCTTGGAGCCTGGAGCTGCTTCAGATTCTGTGTCTCCCTCTCTGTCTGCTCCTCCCCTGCTTGTATTGTCTCTTTCTCTCTCAAAAATAAACATTAAAAAAACTTAAAGTACTTGAAGGGTAAAGTCAGTTTTTCCTCTCCATCCTGTCCCATATTCACAGCACCTTCTCAGGTGGAGGTTTTCCATTAGGGGTGTCATCTTTTTTATAGTGTGTTGGGGAGCTCTTTATATAGAGGTAAATCCTATTTTTGTCATTTTCAGGAAAATTAGGGTCGTTGCTACTGAATCTGCCTACTGTTAAAGCAGTTCTCATTTAAAAAGTGGTCAGAGACCTATTTAAAAAAAAAACAAGGCTTAAGGCCAAAGAATACCATTCTTAGATTTCAGATCATAAAAAAAAAAAAAATGCTCTTATACTTCCTCATATGTTTTTAATATGTAACCTTAGTAACCTTTCCATTGACATACTGGAGATACTGAATTTCAGAGTATGTGGCATTTGGCAACTTGAGATTTGGAAATAAGGATGCACAAAATACTGAAGCCAATAGAGGAAAAGAAATTTCAAGATTGGGATTGGTGAGTGAGTGGGTTATCTGTTGAAAATGAGTTCTTCAAAAAAAAAAAAGGAAAAAAGAAAATGCGTTCTTCAGTATGTAGTCTATAAAAGAAAGTATGGTCCAGGGGAGCCTGGGTTGCTCAGTCAATTAAGCGTCCGACTTTGGCTCAGGTCACGATCTCGCAGTTCATGAGTTGGAGCCCCACATCAGGCTCTGTGCTGACAGCTCAGAGCCTGGAGGCTGCTTTAGATTCCGTCTCCTCCTCACTCTGCCCTGCCCCCCTCATATTCTGTCTCTCACAAATGAACATTCAAAAAATTTTTTTAAAAAGTAAGTATGGTCCGGAAATCATTTTACCTTACAAATTCATTTGTTCAACTTTGAATGTTTGCTTTACCCTGAAAACGACTGAAAATTGTAATTACCCACTGGACTCACTAATGCAGAATAACCGTCATTAAACCCATTGTTCTTCAGTACTTTCCTAAATATAGCCAAGATATACACAATTAAAGGTGGTAGTCCAAGCAGAATGGCCTTCACAGATCATGGAGGACAAAGGATAAACAGCAGCTTGTGTTCAAGGTAATTATGAGATGGGGTCTTTTCTCTTGGGCATTCATGGGCATTGTGGTTGGGGGCGGGGGGAGAGCAGTTTTTAAACCACTTGACTGGTTCATTATCCTGGTAAGTGTCCATCTTGAACTTAAATTTATTACTGTTTTTTAAATTTATAACATTACTATTTATGATTTAAAAATTCCAGCTCTACGTTGCTAGCAGAAGCCCATGAGGCTCGTTGCCGGTGAATAAACCCACTGAGTATTGGAGACTAAGTCTGCAAGTATCTTTTTAGCAGACTAGAAACTTGATGGTAGTTGATCCCTTGTTCTTTAATATCCTTGCTTTAGGATGTAGCATTTCCCATCTGCACTTAGGAGGAGGTCCCTTAACTATCACGATAACCAAAGTTTTGAGTTGCTGCTTCTATTAGGCAGGAGTTTGCAAACAGCAGCTCATGTTGGCAAGCGTGCTAGCCACTTCAGTTTGGGGGCTGGGGGGAATTGGGGATCCGGCTGATTTGCAATACCTTTGATTACCTGGAGTAATCAAGAGTTGCTCATTCAGAAAGACTAGAAAAGTCAACTGCATCAAGGTTTTACAAGCAGCATTTATTGATTGAAAATAAATGTGTGGATAGGCTCTCAGCATGGAATCCACATTATTTTTTAATGAGCTTAAAGTACATGAAGACTCCTTACATCTTCACCATTTATCTCGTGTGTGCTTTTAGCAACCACATTCAAATGGAGAGGAGTTTTCAACATTTGAAAAAAATGTAAAATTCTTTGAGCAGCTCCCCGTAGTTGATAAACCTTTGCGAAGAGAAAGAGAAAAACACACTACAGTGGTATACATTGAACATTTATTACAACTAATTGGTGAGGTGCTAAGACAGTGCTAACATGGCCTGAACAGGCATTGGTCACAATCACGACAAAGCTTAATCCAGCCCAGCAGATACAAATGAAAAGTGTGAACCGTGAAGACATGTTTACATACACAGAAGTAGGTATACAAGTGACACCGAAACAACTGTATAGCTTTAAAAAATATAGGGCCCACTAATGCCATTTTACCTCATTCAACTCTCACTTTGATATGAAAGGTGGGATCTATTTTTGTAAGATTTCTGATAACTAGGCAGTGCCATGGGAGGGAAGGAGGCTGCCCTAACATTTGCAGCGCTTGTAAGTGGAGGAAAGCAAAATACATTTGGCTCTGACGAGCACCCCAGAAGGGATAGTCGTGCTTGAAACAGTGACTTACGCAACACTGTGAAGAGAAGAAACACATTTTCTGTGAGATGCTGTTATGAAGAATTCCAGGTTATGTCAATGTTTCCTNCTTGGACTTAAAAAGAACATGCTCACTAGCAGACACTCGCTCTCTGTTCCTCGTCCCAGGTCTGGAATGCCAGGGAAAGATTTTTTAGTGTAAAACACACCATTCCAATTTAGCCATTTGTGTATTCCCTTTAAGTCTATAGTTTCCAGTAAGGGTCTTTGGTATAAATTTGGTTCTCTTTTTTAAAGTTTCAACATAAATAGTTCAATTTTAATTCATTTGATATGTATCAATTCCCTTTATTCTCACATATACTGAAATGTCCCACTAGTCTTTGGTTTCATAGAACCAGGTTTCATATTATAATTTAACAGTGTCCTTTGCCAAAGACAGTAATTAATGAACGTAGACTGCCTAACTGTGTCATTTTCACAGATACAGAATCAGATTGAGAGAAACAGATTTAAAACCTAAAATATCCAGAAAAGGTACGTTTCTTTTTCTGCATCATTCTAACTCATGTTTAAGTCCCTTATCACTTGATTAACCAAATTTCCCTTTAAAAAAACTGTGTGTGTGTGTGTGTGTGTGTGTGTGTAGGCCTGAATGAAGCAGCTTAGCAAAACAGGAATACTGACAAGACGTCATCTGATACCATTAGCTAACATGGACATGAAGGCAGGGACCATCTACAGTGTGTGAAATGCCACAGGAAGTCGTCAACAAGGGAGGAGAGTTATGTCAGTCCAATTTCTTCAAGAACACTACGTGGGGTTTCAGCTTCCTGTGGAGGGAAAATGTGAGACTCTGGTAAGCAGATCCGGGGAGGCTGGAGAGTGAAATTGACACGGAAGGATATGCAAGTATCAGAGAACAGTGCAAGCAGTTCATTGGTTTGGGCGCATTCTGATATTGAGAGCAGGCGGTTATTTAGGGTTTTGGACCCCAAACATCACAGACCACAGAAGGGGATTTTCAGCATGCATTAAATACCTACTGATTATCTACCAATGTGCTGGGTACCACTGCTGTAACACAAAAGGCAGTCAAGCCCACTGGCAATTTAGAAAATCATTGCTACCGAATTAGCTACAGGAAAAGAAGTCATCTTTGTGTTAAAATTCAAAACCTCCCCTAAATGAAAAGCGGTGAAAACCCCAAGTTCTCCTGAATCTTCACATAGTTTTGTTTCCCATGCTTTTTTTTTTTTTGGTCATGTGTATTTATAGAAATGTCAGTGTCCCCAGCAGCATGGCTTCAGAAACTCACCTTCCCAGACCTCCCCAAGGCAACCAGTGGCTTCGGTGAGGCAACAGAGAAAAAGAATACCCTGGGACCAAAGGCACTTTTGTCCTACGTAACAATCAATACTCATTTGTCAAAGGAAGACAAGGCAAAGCAGGCATAGCTAGAAAAAAAATTACTTAATTTTCCAAAGTGGCTGATTTTGCACATCACAAAACAGGACCAGGTCAAATTCAAGGATTACTTGCAACAATTTTGTAATTAAAAGGCATACTAGAATTTAATGGAGAAAACGTAATTTTTAGTATCCAATAATAAATTAACTTACTTTTGCATCCTAATTATGGCACAGCACAAAACAAGGAAAAGAAAAATATTAAACCATGAATCCATACATTAGATTTAATTGCATGTAAAGCAGTACATGGAATAATCTTAAGTAAATAAAACTCTAGTCTGTTTCTGTATTTGGAAAACTAGGATCATAGTACTTACCTTCATACATAGAGATTTGAGGGACATAAGGCTTAGTGCCCGACTTCTAGAAAGTGCTCAAAAAAATGTCAACTGATAACATGACACAACTGAGACCTAACTGAAGGTATTTAGCATTTAGTACTAAATAAAGTACTGTAAATCAATTCTGCATATAAAGTTCATATGATAACCTTTTAGTAGGTATGTTTATTAATGAAAAATGGGTAAAAAAAAATCAGCTTTGGTAAAAACGAAAACAAAAACAGGTTTTAGCCTAACCAGGCTACACATCAAAATATACATGGTGGATAAGCAAACAAGTTAAACAGTGCCACAAGATTACAATCCACTGGAGGACATTGTACAACATAGGTGACTCAGTTTAAAAAAAAAAAAAAATGGCAAGGGAAAAAAGAGGAGTTGTTAAAAATGAAAAGACTTAAGAGACATCA